>NC_056741.1:1946277942-1946577942 GCF_019279795.1 Protopterus annectens
ATGCAGAAAGAAAATACATTGAGAAGGTGGAGTTCATTCACTCTGAGAGATGGTACAGCAATATAAATAAGAAAAGAAAAAGAGAAAGTAGTGGATAGTGAGAGACAGGATAACCTTGAACAAACCCTAATGATATTCTTACTTAGCTGAAATACAGGAACAGATGATGGAATGATTTGATGTTGTCCTTTTCATTCTTCCTCACTATTGGGTTATGGATCCAATCTTCATTTCTGAGTCGGACGTATTTTTCACAGATTTAGGTTCCAGCCTAGAGTTCCTCCCACTACCTACAATGCTCTATACTGTACCTAACCTCCTCAGATCACATTTGCTGCCATCGCTGACAGACGTGGTTCTCCAGTTTTGAGATATTCAATAGCTAATTTCTGCTCTTTGAGTCAGATAAGTGTCATATTTTATAATTTTTTGTTCTCTTATACTTCTCTACCTCCTCTCCCACTAGTTTTCACAGGCATTACAGTTTTCTTTTTGGTGCTTTAGCATTTTTTCCCTTTATATTGCTTTTCTGCTTGTTCTTTTTAGGCAATTCCTCATTTTTCTTTCTCCCTGTTAGTTTAAAAAAAAAGTAGAGGTTGATGTTAAGTTGTCAATCTCGCCTTCATTCTTGCTGGATGGGTTCGGAGCCGATCCTCGGCTCCGACTCGGCACTTGCTTTAGCTCGAGAACTCCTTTTACCAGCTCGAGGCAACCCTATATCCCATGATGCAAGGCGGAACTACCTCAGATCTCGTTTGCCGCTTAGCGAAAGAGGTCTCCTTTGCCAGCTGAGGTAAGTTTTTTCTTGTTAAAGAAGAAAAGTTCAGTTAGGGGTTTATTTTTTCCCTTTAGTGTTAGATTAGCCTGTACTTAGTTACAGCCCACCCTATTCCCTTCCTTTTAAACTTTTATAATAGTTTTCAGTTTAAAGTTTTAGTCAGGCCTAGTTCCCCAAGTTATTCCCTTCCTGTGTGTCTGTGTAGGGATTAAGTTGTGTGTTTGTGGGGACTGTTTGTGTCTATCCTTTTTAGGATGTCTAGAGAAGGCAAGGTCTCAGGCTTCAAGAAGTGTGACCAGTGCTGTCAGAAAATGTCCCTGACAGACAGTCACACTTCTTGTGTGTATTGCCTGGGGCCTTTGCACCTGCAGGACTCCTGTGCGTTGTGTCATGCTTTTAGCCAGAGAGTCCTGCAGGAAAGGAGGAACAAATTAATCCTCTGAGGTTTACTTAAACCTGAAGGTTCTCCTCCTAAGCCAGGGGCAGGAAAACCTCTTAAGCCACCGAAGGTTCAGGCTACAGTGTCCAAGCCTCCTCCGGTGGCTCCGGCTCCGTCGGAGCCGATATCGGCTCCGGCTGGAGTCGATACTTCTTCTGTTAGAGTAGTGGGTTCGGTGCCGACCGGCCCGATACCCTGACTACTGTGGCCTTGTCGGCTCGGCTGGAGCCGACACTTTATACAGCATCGGAGCCGAGATATCCTCGGCTCCATCTGGGGTTCAAGGGACTTCGGCTCCGATGGCTTCGACCCGTAAGAGATCCCGGTCCCCTTCGATACTAAGTATTCACTCGGCTCAGGGGTCTCCTCTTTTGTCGGAGCGGAGCCATCGGAGCCGATCTTCGAGATCTTCCAGGCTGTCTGACCACGATTTGGAGAGGGTGGTAAGCAGGCTGTTGAAGTCTCAGGCACTGGCCCAAATGCTCCATAGCCCGTCTCAACAGACTTCGGCTATAGCCCCGATTCTTGAGATTCCTCCTCCGACTCCACACCAGAGTTCGGAGCTGGAGCTTCTTGGGACAGCGACTGTTTCGATGCCAGAGCCGATACATCCTTCGGCTCCATCGTCTTCGGCTCCGATCTCCTCCTTGAGACCTTCCTTGTAGGGATCCGGTCGTCGGGTTTCCACTGTCGGCTCCGAGGGGGCTAGTGGCATCGGACCCTTGTCCGACCCCGCTCTCCCTCTCGGGGCTTCGGCTTTGGTAAGCTTGGTGCTGACATCGGCCTCGGAGCCTTCTCTCTCCTTGGAGCCGACCATTCCTGTTTCTTCGGAGCGGGTGTGTTCAGGTCTCCCGGGGAGAGGAGCCTTTGAGGTGATGAGGAGTGTCCTGGCCTCTGAGCCTGGTCAACGGTCTATCCCTCTAGCTCCTCCCTCATCAGTGCCTGCAGATGCCTCTTGCCAGCCTCTTGCTCTCAGGCCCAGGGATCCATCGCCCCAGGTTTCCCCACTGGGAATTTCCTCCTCTTCCGAGGTTTCTCCTGATCCTGCAGGGGAACCCCCTCGGAAGAGGACGTGTAAGAGGAAACACACAGACTATACTGAGTCTACTACATCTGATACCGACTTAGATGAGTCGGAGGGTTCCCCACGGTCCCCCTCTGAGGATGTCTCATTTTCAGACATCCTTGAGCTCCTCAAACAGAGGGGAATTGGCCTCCATTGACCCCTCCGAGGATGAGTCGGTATACCTGGAGGCTTTGGATCCCGACCCTCCACCTCCTGGGTGTCTCCGCCTTTCGACCCACTCATGCAGGTAGTGGCTCGGAAGGCGTGGGGGGCTCCAGATTCTGTGGTACCTGTCCCCAGGAGACCATCCAAGTTCATCACGGCCCCTTCGGATAAACAGTTCCTGTCCAAAGGTGTCTCTGTGGATGCTATGGTGGTAGCGGCCACTAAGAAGGAACTGGCGGATCCTTCAGTACCTGTCCATCCTCCTAATAAGGATTCTAGGACCATGGACAGGTATGGAAAGCGGATGTTTTCTTCAGCGACCTTTGCTATGCGTTCGCTGAATTACCTTTGTCACTTCACCAGGCTTCAACGAGATATTCTCAAGGAACTGGGAGAAGTAGTCCAGGATCCTTCTGCTGCTGGGGCTCAGGAAAAGATTGCCTCACAGCTTGCTATCCTGAATTCCATATCTAACTCCTCCATGCGGCTCATATCTTATGCGGCCGATGGAGCGAGCAGGGCCGCAGGCACAGGTGTTGCTCTTAGACGCCAAGCCTGGATGCGGCTGTGTAATTTTGCGGACCCCTTTAAGGCGTCCTTCACCAACACCCCCTTTGACGGTTCGGCTTTGTTCGGACCTCAGGTGAAGGATACTTTGACCAGATGTGAGCAGGATGGTAAAACTCTTTCTGCCATTGGAGTCCAGTTTTCCACTCCTTCTAGACCATATCCCAAGGGTCAGAAGGGGGGGAAGATGTGGTTCCGTAAAGCCCAAGGAGCTACACCGGACACACGTGGTCAGTTTACCCCCAGAGGCAGAGGGTAACAATAATACGCCGCCCTAGAGGCAGGGGGTCCTCAGAACCAGGGCAACAGGGAGTCTCTTCCTGAGAAGCCCTTTCAGCATCCCTGAGGTGTTGCCCGACTGTCCACCCTTGGAGGCAGTCGGGGGAAGAATTTTGCTGTACCCAGTAGCGCGACAATACCTATCACTAGAGAAGTCAGTACAGTCGATCATATACGAGGGTTACAAAATTCCCTTCGAAAGGTTTCCCATACCTCTACAATCCCTTCCAGACATCTCACCCGGTCAAAGGGATTTGGCAAGACAGGAAGTTTCAAAACTCCTGGAAAAAAGAGCCATCCAAACAGTGCCGGCAGACCAAGTAGGATCCGGCTTCTACTCAAGATTCTTTTGGTCCCCAAAAGGACGGGAGATTGGAGACCAATACTAGACCTAAGCAGACTAAACAAGTCTGTCAAAAGGCAAGATTCGGATGGTCACGCTGCAATCCATTCTGCCCTTTCTGGACAAGGACAACTGGATGTGCTCTATAGACCTTCAAGATGCGTACTATCACATAAAGATTCACAGACGCTCCAGAAGGTTTCTCCGCTTTCGGCTGGGAGCCAGTCATTACCAATTCAGAGCACTGCCCTTTGGCCTCACTTCAGCCCCCAGAGTGTTCACCAAATGCATGGCAGTGGTCACAGCTCACCTGAGACGTCGAGGATTCCAGGTGTTTCCTTATTTGGACGACTGGCTCCTCTCCGCCACCTCCAAGCATCAGCTTCTTCGGTCCAGAGACTACACCCTACAGCTTTGCAAGAGTCTAGGAATTTTGGTAAATTTCGAAAAATCCTCTCTGCTGCCTTGCCAATCTATCACCTTTATAGGCGCAGAGTTAAATACCGTCAAAATGTTAGCCAGGCTAACAGATCAAAGGATTCTGGACATCCAGAAATTTGTTCAGCTTCTGTTACAAAGCAACAAGATCAAAGCCAGGTTTGTCTTGAAAGTTCTAGGCCTAATGGCTGCGGCCATTGTTCTTCTTCCACTGGCTTGCTTCCACATGCGTCTCCTGCAGTGGATGTTATTCACGCAGTGGTCGTACCACGATCTGCCCATGAGACACGAAATCTTGGTAACACAGTCGTGCAGGGCTCATCTACGATGGTGGATATCTTCCCCTCTTCTTCATCAGGGCCGACCCTTTGTTGGCCCTCCTCCAGTTGCCACAGTCACCACGGATGCCTCTCTGATCGGGTGGGGGGGCATTATCAGGGCAGGATGGTCCACGGGACGTGGCAACCCATAGAATACCACCTGCACATAAATGTCCTGGAGATGAGAGCAGTGCTTTTAACGTTGCAAGCCCTCGACGACTTTCTTCCCACAGGGACTATTGCAGTACAGACGGACAACATGTCCGTGGTCTGGTACATCAACAAACAGGGCGGAACCAGGTCCTATCCCTTATGTCGAGAAGCTCTCAGACTTTGGCAATGGGCGATCTCTTCTCAGTGGTTTCTGATAGCAACGCACATCCCCGGCAGGTCCAACCTATTGGCGGACAGGCTAAGCAGATCTATTCTGATGCCTCACGAGTGGTCTCTCAATCAATCTGTAGTGGATCAGATTTTTCTGAAGTGGGGCACCCCTTGTTGTGATCTTTTCGCTACCCCTCAAAACAGCAAGTGCCCAGATTACTTCACACTATTTCCTCTTCCAGGCCAACCCTTGAGAGACTCTCTAACCCAGGATTGGCCTTGGGGACTTCTTTATGCTTTTCCTCCCTTTCCATTGATTCCACAAGTCATTCAGAAAGCCACCGTTTTGAGAGCCAAATTGATCCTCATTGCTCCATATTGGCCTCGACAAATTTGGTTTCCGTCTCTACATCATCATCTTCTGGTGCAGCCTTGGCATCTGGACCCAGTTCCGGATCTTTTGATCCACCAGTCGGGTGAGCAGCACCGGGCCATTCATTCTCTCAACCTCACTGCTTGGTTGCTCCACTTCCTTCCCTAGCCAGGCTACCAATGATATCTGACTCAGTTAGAGACATTTTAGTGTCTTCTTTAAAGTCGTCCACTAGAACTGTTTATGCTAGCAAGTGGCGACGTTTTTCGATTTGGGCAAACGCCAGAAATATTGATCCTTTACCGCTCCTGTACATTCTGTTTTGGATTTCCTGGCGGAGGTTTTTCATTCGGGATCTTCGTCATCTACAGTCAAAGTACAACTGGCTGCTATTTCCAAGTATCATGTTGGCTTGCATGACAATAACATCATGTCTCATAGGTTATGCAAAGCCTTTTTAAGAGGAGTTTTTCTCCTAAAACCGCCTGTGAAACATCCTCCTCCGCAATGGGATCTAAACTTAATGTTGGCATCCCTAATTCTACCTCCTTTCGAACCGTCTGCTACGTGTTCTTTAAAGTTATTGACGTGGAAAACTATATTTTTACTGGCTGTTACTTCTGCAAGAAGAGTTTCTGAGATTCAGGCCCTCTGTATTCGTTCACCTTATCTGTTTTTTCATAAGGATAGGGTTTCGCTCAGAACTAACCCTTCCTTTCTTCCCAAGGTTGTATCTCAAACCAATATTAACCAATCTATTGATCTACCAGTTTTCTTTCCTAACTATTCTGGCAGAGCTGAACAGAAGCTGCATTTTTTGGATGTTCATCGTCAGCTCAGGTACTACTTGCATAGGACTAAACAAATTAGAAAATCAGACCAATTGTTTGTCTCCTATGCAGAAAACAGGTTAGGTCTTCCAGTTTCTAAAGTGACCTTATCTAGATGGTTGACTTCCACCATTTCCTATGTGTACTCTCTAAGGGCAAACAACTATCTTCTAAGCCAAAAGCACATTCGACCAGGAGTCTATCCACTTCTGTAGCCTTTCAGGATAGACTTCCCATTGACACTATTTGTGCAGCAGCTACTTGGGCCACGCCTCATACCTTTGTGTCTCATTACAAGTTGGATTTGGCCTCCAGAGATAGGGCCAGTTTTGGTTCCACAGTTCTCAAGAGTCTGTTCCATTGAGCCACCCGGGATACAGGTGCTAGGGACGCGGTCCCATCCAGCAAGAATGAAGGCGAGATTGACAACTTAACATTTAGAAGTTATGTACCTACCATAACGTTCCATGTTAGTTGTCTTCTCTGCTTTTTCTTAAGGCCCCTCCCTCCTTCCCCCTGGCCTGGACAGATCTTGGAGAGTTCCTATTAGATTGCTTCCTCTGGAGCATTGTTATGAGGACTTCTTTTAGGAACCATGGTTCCTAATTATGTTAGGATAATCTTTAGCAGGGTCAGTTAGCTGCCAAACGAGATCTGAGGTGGTTCCGCCTTGCATCATGGGATATAGGGTTGCCTCGAGCTGGTAAAAGGAGTTCTCGAGCTAAAGCAAGTGCCGAGTCGGAGCCGAGGATCGGCTCCGAACCCATCCAGCAAGAAAGAAGGCGAGAGAAGACAACTAACATGGAACGTTATGGTAGGTACATAACTTCTAATTCTTTCCTAGTTGTTATTGTGGTTACCATTTGGACTGGTTTTCGTCTTTGCTTCTCTTGTTATCATTTCAGACAAGCCTTCAGGATTTAAGCTCTGTTCAGAATGTGGGCATAAAATTACACATTCTAATGTGCACAGTAAATGTGTATACTGCCTGGGTGTTGAGCATCTGCAATCAGCGTCTGATATTTGTGAAGGGTTCAATCCCAGGGCCATAGCTGACTGCAGAAACAAATTTATTCTAAGAGGACTTTTGCCATCTTTATCCTCCTCTTTGCCAGGGGTTCAAACCCCCTCAAAATCTGTACCTGGCTCTTCAGATCACAAGAACTGCCCCCACAAGTCTTTGAGGGATGCTTCAGAGCCACCTGTTAAAGTGTCCAAATCCTCGATTTGAGGTTGTTGGATCTGAAACCTACATCGTCTCCTCTCCCATGGGTCTGAAGCAACATTCCTCAGAGCCAGCAGAAAGTACTTTAACGTTGCCATCTCCCAGACGTTCAGCACCCTCCTCAGATCCTAGTTCCTTGGCTCTGAGAGTCTGGAGTCCAAACTCCTGATGTTTCCATTAGGTCAGTGTCCCTGACTTTACCAACAAAAATTCTACAAACTCCCACCAGACGTTCAAGACCAGAGTCAGTGGCCTCCTCTAAATCCTCCAGGAGTCTTTCTGAAATAGATATGGACAGGATGATGTGGAGGTTTCTCAGAGCCCAGATTCAGATGAGGGTTTTACCTACTCCATCCAATCTCAGACCTGGGAGTACTCCTGTGTCCCAAGCCAGATCTTCTTCTCCAGTCCATCCTCTTATTTTGGAGGCCCAGGCTCATGGACAGCTGAGAGAGTTGGTGTCATATCAGAGGATGCTGTCTTCTTTGACTCTGACAGTTACTCTGGCTAGCTCTGCTCCGAGATCTTCGGATCAGAGTAGGTCTCGGATCCATGATGTCAGCATCAGATTTGGGGGTAAGAGTTTGGCTTCATCCTTGTTGAAGCCATTCCTTCCTCTCGGAGCTTCGGCTCTTGACAGCTTGGGTCCAGTTCTTCCTGGAGATCTTGGATCTGTAGTTGTCCCTCCTCCTTCCTCCTCAACTGCTTTGGCCCCAAGGGGGTTGGAGAGGGTGTCTCCAGGTCCATCGGCCTTCCAAGTTGTGAGATCTTCCACCGCTGGGGCCATCCTTGCTGCGACCTCTTTGCATCCCCAACCAACTACAAATGCAGCAACTACTTCGCCTTGATTCCCCCTCCAGGACAGTCACCCAGGGATACTCTAGTCCACGATTGGCCCCAGGTCTTCTTTACGCATTCCCATCCTTTCCCCTCATTCCTCAGTTTCTAAAGAAAGCCCGTCGGTTGAAGAGCAAGGTGATCCTCATAGCACCATATTGGCCTCGACAGATTTGGTTCCCCTTCCTTTGGCATCACCTACTAGATCGACCATGGATTCTCCATCCAACCCCGGAGTTGAGGTCACACCCACAGAACCTGATTCATCCCAACTTGAACAGCCTGAAGCTCACGGCTTGGCTACTCCAATTCCCTTGATTGCCAGGCAGAATGATCTTTCTTTACCAGTATGTGATATTCTCATTGCTTCTCATAAGTCTTCCACTAGAATTAATTAACTGAGCAAGTGGAAAAGATTTATCTGTTAGCTGAAAGATAAACAAGTAGACCCCTTTTAAGCACCAGTGTCGATAATACTAGACTATCTGGCCGACCTGTTTCAGTCGGGTCTATTGGCCTCTACCATTAGAGTTCATTTGGCTGCAATTTCTAATTTTCATGAGGGTGTCCAAGATTCCTCTCTTATGTCCCATAAATTGTGCAAGGCCTTCATAAAAGATGTGAATCATCTGAAGCCACCTTTTAGAGAACCTATTCAACCATGGGATTTATCATTAGTTCTACAAGCTCTGACAATGTCACCTTTCAAACCAGCCTCTTCTTGTGACCTCAAGTATTTGTCATGGAAAACCTTGTTTTTGGTCGTTATTACTTCTGCCAGACGTATTTCTGAACTTCAAGCTTTATGTATCAAGAGTCCATACTTGATTTTTCATAGAGATAGAGTGTCTCTAAGAACTATTCCATCATTTCTGCCTAAAGTGATCTCTGAAATGTCCATTAATCAAGCCATTGAATTGTCAGTTTTCTTTCCCAATCATTCAAACAGAGGAGAGTATTGCCTACATACCCTAGATATACACAGGCAAATCCATTTTTACTTAAACAGGACTAAACCATTTCATAAATCTGACCAGTTATTTTTGGCCTTTTCTGGACCTAGATTAGGATATGCTGTTGCTAAGGTCACATTAGCTAGATGGTTGAAGGACTGTGTGAACTTGATTTATACACAATGTAATATCTCGTTGCCTACTACTATGAAAGCTCATTCAACAAGGTCAGTGACAACTTCTGCTGCCTTCCATGCCAGAGCTTCCTTACATGACATCTGTGCAGCTGCAACTTGGGCTACGCCTCATACCTTCATCAATCATTACAAATTGGATTTGGCCTCCAGGGGAAGAGCATCTTTCAGTTCTATGGTGCTCAGGAATGTCCTTCCATGAGAGCCTCCCAGGAATAGAGATACCTGGGGACTCTGTCCCATGTGTAAGGAATGAATGAGGATTAACAATATCAGATAAAGAAGTTATGTCTTACCATAATGTTCCATCTGTATTGTTGATCCTCGTTCAGTCATTACAACCCTCCCTCCTTCCCCCTCCTGTGTTTTCTAGTGGATCTCACCATCCGGTTCTCTTAGGTTATTTGACCAGAGGTAGCCTCTACATTCTTTGACTTGCAAATTCAATCTGAGGTAACAGGGATAGGGGGATTCTGGGTAAGAGTTTAGCTCGAGAGTTTGAAGCTGACGCGAGCTTGGAAAATGGCCGGCTCGGTTCCGAGCTCGGAACCAATACCCATTCGTAATGACTGAATGAGGATCAACAATACAGATGGAACATTATGGTAAGACATAACTTCTTTTTTCAGTAGTAATTTAACTAAAGAAGAGAGAGAGAGATGAGCTTATTTGTTTGAAACAACTATATGGCATCAGAATAATGAAACCAGATAAAGGGGGTGGGGTTGTCATTATGAGAATTGATGACTATATCAACAAAATGAAATGTATCTTGGAGACAGATACTTACTCTGAAAGTTCCTTAAATGAGTTAAATGGCACATACAATAGAATAAGGGGGTACATCCAGGACTTATTTATTGATGGTCTAATTTCAATCCACAAACTACACTATCTGACAATGGAATTTCCAATTACACCCACAATTTTTGGTTTGCCGAAACTCCATAAAAACATTCAACAACCACCCATGCATCCCATTGTTGATGCTCGGGGATCACTCACGCACCCCTTAGCCAAATTTCTGGATACTGAACTGAAGAAGTTACTTTTGGATGAACCCCACTTATGTATTGATTCCTGGGACTTCTTAAGGAATATCAGTAACACTTGTTTTAGGTCCGACCTTTTATTTATTAAAATTGATGTAGTAGATTTATATTCTGTCATCCCACATTCCATCTGGGAGGAATGGTTTTGTGATTATTTATTTTCTAAGGGAATACCCCAGGACAAAATCAATATGTACGAACAGATTTTGGATATGGTGCTGAGAAGCAACTTTATCTTGTTCGACAATCAGTATTATTTACAAATAAAAGGGGTTGTTATGGGTTCAGCATGTGGGGGGGCTGTACGCCAATATTGTCTTGCTGGAATGGGAAAAACATACTTTGAAACAATCAACATATTTCTGATTCTGTCATACTTAGAGGTATTTGGCTGACATGTTTATTTTATGGGAAGGCCCTAGAGACCAAATTGTTGAATTCATTAACTATATTAACAACTCAACCTCATTTTTGAGGTTCACATATAGTGTTAATGCATGTGAAATTTCCTATCTTGATGTTCTGTTAAAGAAAGATCTGGAACAACAGAGATTTGTGGCTGAAATTTTCAGAAAAGAAACCTATTCCAATAGTTTTCTGCATTTCGACAGCTGCCACCCATTCACTCAGAAATGTATAGTTATTAAGGGGCAATTTGTGCTTGTAGCACAAATGGTGACAACATGGATAGGTTTCACCAGAGAATGCCTTAACTTGAAGGAAATGTTCTTGAGAAGAGGTTATCCCACCAATTTAATTGACAACATCATGAAGGAGGTTAGTGAGAAAAGACAATGTGGGTATTTTGCACCAGTTTTGGGCACCCCTAATACTGACCATCCCGATATGACTGGGTTGAACATAACTGAAACAGTCATGGACACTGTTGTGAATGACCAAACAATTGTCCATCACCAGGAAATATATAGGGGGCACCATTTTTCTGGGTCTGAAGTAACTAATTACCACATGAGTTTTTCAACTGTCTTCTCAAATGACACATACACTATTAAAGATATTCTGTGTAAGAACTGGAATTTGTTGAGTAGTGACAATGATTTTTTTTAAATCTTAGGAGAAATCCTGTGTGTGTTTTCAAGAAGGGCCCTAACTTGAAGAACATTTTTGAACGTAATAATGATGGAATCTATAGGAAGGGTCAGATGATTAAGTGCAGGGCATGATGTAAATTTTGCCCTTTCATTTTGGAAGTCAGTGAATGTGAAATTAATAGAACGAAAATAAAAATACCTGAGAGGTGTAGTTGTTTAACTGAAAGAGTGGTCTATTGTGCTTTATGTTCCTTTTGCCCATGTTTTTATGTGGGGAAGAAGGAACGTAAGCTTAAAAATAGGATCATCGAGCACCTTAGGAATATAAGGGATGCTAGTGAAGTGAATGCACTTGCTAGACACATTAGTGAGTACAACAATCACCAGTTCAAATTTGTAGTACTTGAAGTCCAAAAAAGATATAATAGGGGGGCAGCCTGGCCATATTTACTCAAAAAAGCCGAGTTGCTATGGCAATTACGACTTGATGCCACTCATTGGCTAGGCTTAAATGACAGCCTTTCCATAAGCAGTCTGCTTAAATTGAGGGCTCTTGAGAGGTGAAACATTCCCTTTAGATATGAATATGGTACAAAAATTATTATTTTTTTTAAGTGGCTTTCACACCTGTTATATGTATATGTACATGGAATTTATTCATTTGTTCCTAATGGATTTTTAACTGCATGCATATTTTACTTATATGTTTTTATATATATATATTTTTTCAAAAGCATCTTAAAAGCATTTTTATATATACAGATATTTACATTTTTATTCTTGTGCTTATAATACATAGTTTAGGGTGTTGACATTTGCACAATCAGTTTTATACATTTTATACGTATTTTTATATATTTTTTATATTTTGATATTTATACTGTTTTGTGCTGAAACATTTATGTGTAGTGTTTCAGACTTGGGAGTGGTTTTCACTAATCCAGGAAGTGATGTCATGTAAGATCTCCTATTTAAAACAGTTTACTTCCTTAATTTCCTTGTATCTGATGAAGTTCCTGCTTTTCTTTTTGGAACAAAAGTGCTTATACCTTCTTGTTTGTCTGAATAAAGAAAGCATCCTTATACTGAATTATACTGAACTGGACATGTTTAAAGCACACATTGGATTATTTCAGGCTCACTGGCTCTCATTGCCTGTATACTGCTTGTGAGACGATTTTCTTGGTTCCTCATGGGCAGCCAGATCAGGTATTGCTATAGAAGACATGCCTGGATGAGGCTTTGTGACTTCATGGAACCTTTCAAGGCATCCTTTGTGAATGCTTCCTTTGATGGCTCGTCCTTGTTTGGGCCATCAGTCAAAGACACTTTAATGCACAGTGAGAAGGAAGGAAAGACCAATCTGCAGTTGGGATTAAGTTTTCTACCTCTCAACAGACTTTCTCAAGAAGCCAATGTGGAAGGGAAAAAAACCTGGTTCAGAAAAGCTCAAGGGTCTTTTCAGGATCAATGTGGGGATTCTTCCTCCAGGGGCAGAAGAGGACGTTTCAATGGGAGATGCAACCCAGAGGCAGAGGGGGTCCACAGAATCAGGGCTTCAGGGATCCCTTCTCTGACCAGCCCTACCAGCGCTCCTGAAATGCTGTCCAACAGCTCAACTCTGGAGGCAGCTGGGAGTCATTTTTTGCTACCCCAAATGCTTTGACCAAGATATCAACAAATACATGAGTGTTCAGCATAATTTTCAGAGGTTACTATATTCCCTTTTCCCTTCCACCTTCATAAAAATGGAGGAAACTTCTCAATGTTCTACCCAGTCAAAGGGAGTACGCAGTACAAGAAATCTCATCCAAAAGATCCCAACTAGACAAAGAGGGTTCAGAACTTACTCCCACTTCTTTTTAGTGCCAAAGAAAACCAGGGACCTGAGATCAATCCTGGATCTAATCAACCTAAACCAGTATGTGAAGCAGTCGAAGTTCTGGATGTTCACTGTTCATTCCATACTACCGCTGCTGTGGAAAGACAATTGGACATGCTTAACAGATGTATACTACCACATTAAGATGGACAGCCACTCCAAAAGTCATCTCTGCTTTCGGCTAGGAGCCAGTTACTTCTAATTCAGAGTTCTGACCTTTGGACTCACCGCAGCCCCCAGGGCGTTTACCAAGTGTATGGCAGTAGTTGTAGCTCATCTCAGACTGTAGAGATTCTGAGTGTTTCTGTACTTTGATAACTGGCTTCTAACTGCCCCAACCAGGCATTAACTTGTTCAGGCCAGGGATTATTTGTTTCAGATTTCCAGTTCAGTAGGCATCACTATAAAGCTAGAATAATCGCTTCCATTCCCAGTTCAAAAGCTGGAATTCATTGGCGTTCTTCTGGACACAACAAATCAAATAGTGTCTTTGTCTCCCCATCAGATTCAAACACTGAGAGAACAAGTACAGACTATTCTAGACCACCGTCAAGGTTAATACTTCAGGCTATTGGATCTTTGGTGGCTGCCATCAATCTTATTCTGTTAGTGCAATTTTTTTATGTGAGTTCTCCAGTGGACCCTGGTTGTTCAATGGTCTATTCTTTACTAGCCTTTATCTGTTCCTATCAAGTTGACACCTATTTGCAAGAGGCACCTACTATGGTGGAATCTTTTGGATGACCTGCTCTTCGGCAGGCCATTTTTACTTCCTTCCCCCCACAGCCGCTGTGACTATGGACGCTGTCCAATTAGGGTGGGGGGGGGGCATTTCAAGGGAAAGATGGTCCAAGGCACATAAACTCACATAGAGACCAGATTTAGGAACTATTGCAGTTCATACAGACAACATGTCAGTAGTCTGGTATATCAACAAACAAGGAGGAACCAAATCATATCGTCTGTGTGTAGAGGCCCTGTGGGTCTTGGAATGAGTGATATCTTCAAACCAATTTCTGATTACAACTCACATACTGGGGAAGTCTAACGTTCCTGCAGACAAACTCAGCAGGTCCATTCTGATCCCTCAGGAGTGGTCCCTAAATTAGTCAGAAGCGAATTTGATTTTAAGCCGCTGGGGCTATCCAACCTGTAACCTCTTTGCACCCCCTCAAAACAACAAATGCAGCAGGTACTTCAACTCTGATGATCCCCCTCTGGAGGAGTCCCTGGGGGATGCTCTAGTTCACAATTGACCCACCTGTCTCCTTTATGCTTATCCCGCATTACCGCTGATCCCAAAGTTTCTACAGAAAGCAAAATGGTTGAAGAGCTCAGTGATCCTCATTGCCCCCTACTGGTCTCATCAGATATGGTTCCCCTTCCTCTGGTCTCACCTAAAATATCCTCCATGGATTCAGGAATCCAGACAGGACCTCCTTTCTCACCCATCAGAAAACCTTCATTAGAATCTAACCACCATCAAACTGACTGCTTGGTTTCTCCAATTCTGATGATTGTTAAAAGGTCCAGCCTTTCTTCCCCTGTTCGTAATATAGTCTTGGCTTCTCAGAAAGTTTCAACTAAGAAGATATACAAAAGCAAATGGAAAAGATTTGCCATTTGGGCCTCTTAGGAAAACGTTGATGCTTTCTTGTCTCCAATCTCAACCATCCTTCCGTTTCTTACTTACCTCTTTGAGGAAGGGGCTAGTTTTTCTGCAATCAAGTTTCAGCTGGAAGCCATATCCAGTTTTCATTCTGGTGATTCTTTAGGGCCCCTGTCCATGTCTAGGTTATGCAAAGTCTTCATGAAAGAAGTTTTCCTTCTTAGACCTCTGATTAAAGACCTGTCTCCCCCATGGGATCTCATGGTTATCCTCCAAGGCCTAACTCAAAAGACCTTTGAACCAGCTAGTGATTGTGAAATGAAGTACCTCTCTTGGAAAACTGTCTTTTTGGTGGCCATCACATCAGCTAAACAAATTTCAGAAAGTCAGGCCCTTTCTTCCAAGCCACCGTATATTATTTGTCATAAAGATAGAGTTTCTTTTCGTACAATTCCCTCTTTCATGCCTAAAGTAGATAAGGAATCTAACATTAACCAACTGGTACAATTGCCAGTTTTCTTTTCAAATTTTACCAATAAGGCTGAGTATTTGTTACATCTTCTTGATGTTTACAAACAATTACATTTTTATCTTCACAGAATGAAACACTGCAGGAAATCTGACCAGTTGTTTGCGTCCTTTTCTCACAACTGGCTAGGCCTTGCAGTATCTAAAGTTATGCCAGCTAAATGGATTACAGACTGCATATCTTTGATTTATTCCAAATGTGGTCTGAAATTGCCTTGTCCTCCCAATGTCCATTCTACCAGGTCTATGACTGCATCAGCTGCTTTCTCCTCTAGAGCCTCCATTGATGATATGTGCAGCAGCCACTTGGTCAAAATCTCATACCTTTGTGACACATTACAGATTGGCCATTGTCTCCAGAAGCAGGACTTAATTTGGTTCGACAGTGTTCTGGCGCATCTTTCCATGAAGCCACCCAAGAGTTATGTAACTGGGGACTCTGACCCAATAGTGATGAAGAATGAAAAGACCATCAGTTTTTTAAGTTGTCCACTTACCATAACTTAGCATCTGTGTTATCCATTTTCATTCTTCTTCATTGGGTTGGTATAATCAAAATGGATAACACAGATGCTAAGTTGTACACTTACCATAACTTAGCATCTGTGTTATCCATTTTAATTCTTCTTCATTGGGTTGGTATAATCCTTAAGGCGATTACCTTATGGTCATAAGGTACAGGATTTGATTCTCACCTTTGAAAGGGAATTTGGATAGGCCTAAAATGGCCTGCAAGAATAGCTAGCCTAGTACTTACTTACCTATGAACTTTACTTCCCAGCCATCCCCCAGCCTAGGTGTTCCTAGAGGATCTATGGGGTTTTATAGGGACACTGCATTCCCTTTTTTGAGCTCCTAGTTTCCTTTCTGTTTTCTTTTCTTTTATTAGGTATCTTTAGCATATAAGAAAATTTCAGCAGGCAACTCAATCTGAGGAGGCTGGGTACAATGTAGACCACTGTGGGTAGTGAGAAGAGCTCGAGGCTGGAACCTAAGTCTGCGAAAAATGCGACTGAGTCAGATCTGCAAAACAGATTTGTAACCCATCAGTAAGGAAGAATGAAAATGAACACAGATGCCAAGTTATGTTAAGTACATAACATAATTCTGTGCCTTGGGCTCCTCAAGATAAAGAACAATACAAATTAAGTAAGGTTCCAAGATAGTACCAGTGCTGTAAACAGCTAAAAGCAGAGTTTTGAGTAGTTAGTTTAAATTATAAAAAGACTGCACATGACTGTAAATTATTTACAAAAATTGCTACCTGAGGATTCTATGATGTCCAGGAGGTTACACACATACCTACAGATATTTCAACCACAGGCATTAATGCCCTTCTAGCCTACCAATATACCAAAACAGTTGCCCCATAATAAGTGTCCAGGCTGTTTTTAAACATATTTAAACTGGTGCTTGCTTTAATTTAGTTTGGTACTCTGTTCCATGCATCAGCTGCTCTCTCAGAGAACCCATTAGTGCACTTGTCATTCCTATAGAATCTTCTACCTAGGTTGTTTGATGATTCTCTGCTACTTTTTGATAACCCCAAACATTCCCAGAGATAGTTGTATCTAAATGCCCTATATACCTAAATAAGATCTCCTGTTAAATATCCATAAGAGACACTGTACAAGTTCAGATATTTTAGTCTTTCATAATAACTTAAAATTTCACATCCATGAATATATTTCCACTATACTGTTTCCAGTTTACTCATGCTTGTTTTCTTATAAAGTTTCTATATTGTTATTCCATACTCACGTTTGGGTCTAATGTAATTGACATACAGTGGCTTCATCGTGTCTGATTTCCTAGACCTTGTAAATCTTTTTATACAATCTATTGTTCTGTAACTATCGTTACTCAATTGGTTGATATGATTAGAAAAACTCAAAGCTGAATCTACTCGTATATTCAGGTTCTTAAATGAATCTACAGTTTCAATCACTGTGTGCTGTATTAAAGATTGATCTTTCAGTTTATGTCTCCTAAATCTCATATGCTTAGTTTTTGCTGTAATTATCAGCATATTATTCTCCAGTGCCTAAATAGTCAATTTAGCCAAGTTATTTTGCAAACATGCACTATCTGTAACACATGTAATCAGTTTACCCAATTTCAGGTCATCTGCATATAGACTGTAGAATACCTCAAATTAAAAAGATAGGTCTGAAAGATACAATCTAAACAAATAAGGGTCTAGGACAGAGTCCTGTGGGACACCATGACTGTAACCAAGAGTTTCACCTGTCCAATTGCTGTATGACACTTGCTATGTCCTATTTATAAGCCATGCAGCTATTTGTCTTATCAAGAGTAAATCAGTACCTAGCTGTAATTTATTGATCAGTGTTTTGTGTATGACCCTGTAAAATGCTAAAGTTAAATCTATATAAATTTCATCACAGCACCGTTTTTCATTTATAGCTGTTATTAGATTAAGGTTAACAAGGCAAATAAAAAGTGAAGAAAAAGGAAGAGAAAATGTGAAAACTCAGGGGGGAAGACTGAAAACAGTGTGGTGAAGCAGAACTAGATAAAGCAGATGGTAATGGTAGCAGGAGAAAACTTTTCAGTCTCCAAGCAGAGAAAGACATACCAAATACATTGTGAGATTTTCAAGATAAGTAGGTCCTTGATGGAGTATATAGAGACAAATAACAGAAGGCTGCAGAAAATAGAAAATGTTTTAATTAGGCATTCAGATGATATATTACATATGTAACTTGATAAAAAGGAGATGAAAGAAAAAAATAGTGAAACAGCAATTAAAATATGAACCAGTGGCACAGAAACTAGCTGAACTCGTGGACATATCACTCAGAGTTTACAACACTTCTTGAATGAACAGAATAGAAAGATTGAAAGACTTGAGAGAAATGTCTCAGCACATGAATTGGACTTTCTGTCAATGATATTAAAATAGAGAGCATAAGAGTGAACTTTTACATTGTAAGACTGCGAAAGCAGCCAAGATCTATACTGATTAAACTATAGCCATATTAGCTAAAGGAGGAACTTCCTTTTATTTTGTGGAGGAACAGAATAATCTTAAAGGTTGAAAATGCAAGGGTCTGTATGGATAATGACTTTCTATTACAAACACAAACTAACAGAAATGCTTTTCTTTCTGTAAGACTCTATACAGAAATTAAATTTCCTTTTAAGTTACTGTATCCTGCTTTACAAAGAGTCTTCTATCCAGTTGGATTAGAAACCTTCACAGTCAGAATATGAACAAAGCATGGCAAAGAGAAAACAACAGCTGGAGGCAGCAGAATGTGGTAAGGGTATAACCAAGCAGTCAACTTGTGCTGAAAAGCTAATGATGGCCACTTCAAGGGAGAGAATTCCCGCAAAATATTTTCCTGTTTTCCAAAAGAAAATGATGGATAAGACTAGGAAGATTAACTAGTTTTCAAAAAATGGAAGACTGCATAAAAACAATGCACTGGAAACACTGAATGAGGACACTGTTAAAAAAATGAATGTTTATAGGCAAAGAATGTGACATTCTCAACATATGAACTGCTGCACATACCTTTCAACTGTACAGATTTTCGCAGAATATACAGATTTTTGCCTCATATTTTTGGTGTGTTCCTCATAAATTTTGTGTTTTTCTGGCAAATCACTGGGATGATTTGAGGACTGAAGTCACCAAATGATGACATACATTTAAGTTTCAGACTTCAAATTCTTCAAAAAATGTATGTTAACACAAACCCAGTCATAAAATACTATAGGAGCTTACAAGGTAGGCTGAAAGTCATAACGCCCATCCCACAGAAACATGTGGAAAGAGCCCAGGCTACAAAATAAAGAGTATACAATAGAAATGCAAGGACCACCAAATTCAAAGCTGGAGATCAGGGGCTAGTTTTTGTCCCTTCTGTAGGAAACGTTTTTGACTAAATGGCAGGGTATATTTGAAGTAGTGGAAAGTTTAAAGGATATAAAATACTGGGTTAGGTGGATTGGTACGAGAAAGCCAGAGCAGATGTACAATATCAACATTCTGAAACCATGGAAAGAACTCTATAGTTAGCTTAATAGCAGAAACTAATGGAAACTGGTCGATCAAGAAATTTGTTCTTTTTGCTTTCAGTGCAAACAGATGGCACACTATCCAAGCTACAGAATCAACAGATAAAACAATTTCTGTTAAGAAAGAAGGAACATTTTTTGAAAAATGCCTGGCAGAATAAACCTGATTTTACAACATACCGAGGCAAGGTGGCAACATGTATAAATACACATTACTTTTGAAGCAAAATTATCAGTTAATACATTTTTTCAAAGCTATCCATTATAGCATGAACACTGTCTGTGAAGACAACATGTCCACAGTATCAGATCCCTACACGCCAGTGTAATTTAACAACATTAAGGAAATATTATGCTACAAGAAATGGACCAAATCTTTTCAAAGGCTAGGGGAATAATCACATCAAGATCAACTATTCTAGTTAATGTAATGTGAGCAAGGCAGAACAATTATAAAGCTAATACAAACTATACATTTAAAAAAAATGAAGTAACATTTAAAACCAGAACATTCAAAATGAGTAGTAATATGCCAAAACAATAAAACATTTGCCATAAAAATGTCATTCCTTAACATTTAAACAAAAATAATTTGTTGTAGCTTCACAGCAAGAGGATCTCTGGTTCGATTCTCAGCGGGGGTGCCTTCTGTGCGGAGTCTGCATGTCCTGTCTGCATTCTCGTGGGTTTCCTCCAGGTGCTCTGATTTCCTCCCACATTCTAAAGACATGCATCTGGAGGATTTCTTCCCAGACCTCAGCTGAAAATGGGCTCTGTTCCAGTCAGACTTTCCCGGTAAACAAATGTTAAATAAATAAATAAATAATATAGAATTCAAATGTAGGTTCAAGTCAAATAAGTATGAACAAAGAGAACAGAATGATACAATGTTCAAAATTAATTCTAAAAATAATTCATTTACAAAGTCAGAGGGCCAGATTCAATAAAGCCTACACTAAGAGTACACTAAGTGTACACAATGTGTATTCAAGAACATTCTTAGCACATGTTTTGTGCTTTATAGTCATTCAGAAAGATTACACTAAGTGTACATGTAATCTACCCATTGTGCTAACCTTTATAAATTCATGTTAATATTTAAAGCTGCAAGAATGTTGTTGTTGTTGCTTGTCTTTCGGCTTTTCCCGGTTAGGGGTCGGCACAGCAGAACTCCGGTCCGCTAATGATTGGCAGTTGGTTTTTATGGTGTAGAGTTGCCAGCCCGATGCCCAACCTTCAACGAAGGCATGCCCATTCAACGCATGTCTTTCAAACGCCCATTCAACTGCAAGAATATTAGTAGGAAAACTAAAATTAGAAGGAAAAAGGTGTGAGTTGCGTATGTGTTGTCTGTTCACTCAGAAAGGTGTACACTTAGTGTAGGCATTACTGAATCCCAGGGAAAGGACCGGTTATTTGAAAATGGATAAAACTTGATGAAAATTATTAGAACAAATAAACCCCCAAAATGGGGATAATAAAATTGCAAGCCTGTTACATTCATCCATCTATCCATCCTTCAGTCCACAATCCCTTTCTCTCATTTTACACATGGGGTTGGGGTGTCACCTCAACAGTGGTAACTGTCTAGAGCCAATGTTCCTATAGACACACACACACACACACACACACACACACACACACACACACACACACACACACACACACACACACACACACACACACACACACACACACACTCACACCTATGGCCAATTTAGAGTGTCCACTCCAACTAATGCAGGTCTCTTGAATGTGGGAGAAACCTGCAGCAGCTGGAGAAAACCCATGCAAACACTGGAGGTACATGCAGACTCTGCTGAGAAGACAACCTGGCTGAGAATTTAACCATAGAACTTCTTGCTGTGAGGTGAAAACACTGCCTGCTGTGCCACTGTGCCATCCCAAAAGTGCAAGTCTATTACATGCTGTCTAAAAAAATTAACTCATTAGCATCTATGTGGTGTGGAATGTAATATCTTTAGCATCCTACATACATCTTGCATTTCAGAGCATTTTCTGAAAAATAAACTTACAAAGCATAAGATAAACAAATGCAAATATTCTGTGAACAATAAAAACTAATACAACTACAAATAGCAATATTATCTGTAAGAAGTATTAGTTAAACAGCAAAGAACCAAACCAGGAAGTAAATGCACACACAGCCAGGAGTTGGAACAGTTCGTTGTAAGTTCACCAAAGCAGATTCAATAAATCCAGGTAGGCACCAAACAAATTCAAATAATTCCTTTATTCAGAACCACAGAATGATAACACACAAGCGCTTTCGCTCAGACAAATTCTGAGCTTTATCAAGTGACACCATGCTGTTGAATCAGGTGTCTTATATACCTTGAGAATCCTAAATTAATTAGGAAGCACTACCAATTAACATTTTAAAGAGACTGTGCACTTTTCCACATATTTAAAAATTCCATTAAAACAAAATATATAAAACTAGTGATAAAGTATGCTTAAAATAATGCATTAATGCATCTATTACTGCTAAAAATGTTAATAACATAAAAATAAGCAAAACATTGTACACTATTTCCCTGATGTTTAACTTTGTAGTGAAACTTGCTGTGTGCAAGAACCTGCACTTCTTTTGAAAATTGAGATGAG
Source organism: Protopterus annectens (assembly GCF_019279795.1). NCBI lineage: Eukaryota > Metazoa > Chordata > Ceratodontiformes > Protopteridae > Protopterus > Protopterus annectens. Next base: position 1,946,299,872 of record NC_056741.1, read on the forward strand.
ATGGAATGACTTGACATACCAAATGTTGTTCACATAGTTATGCTATAAAGCTAATGCCCAATGTGGGTATAATAATATTTTCTTGGCCTCATTGACAGCCCTGCTAGAAAAAGAGAACATTGTATCTTGATTAAACTAAACTGTGCTGTACAATAGGTCATTCCTTAACATAAACTTTGTGTGGTGTAACATTAAGTAAAAAACATGTCTGTGTGCATAGATACTTGTCGTAAATAATTATGTGAGAAATATCAAACTAAAGTCTTGCCCTTCTTAATTTCAATAGTGGCTTGATACTGATCATACCGTTAAGCCCAGGGGGTCTCCCAGCATCTAACTTTAATTGCCAAAGGAGTTCTCGGTATTCCAGAGTTGATTCCCAATCACCCCCCCTGGCATCAGGCTCAACTTGTTCCAGTACCATAAATCTCAGTTTTATGTTTGGACAGGTCAGGGAGTGCTTGTAAAAAGCGTTAGTTTCCTTCTTTTTGTTTATATCGTAAAAATGTTCGTGTATCCGCTTACGAAGTTCCCTTTCCGTTTTTCCTACATAGAAACTGTTACATGTGGTGCAGAAGCCTAAATAGACCACTCCTTTGCTACCACATGTAAAATGGCCTGCTGAGTAGATTTTAAACCTTCTGGATGGAATGGTGATGCCTTTTTCTTCCAAGATGGCATGGCTACATGCCCCGCATTTGAACGTACCCTTTCTTGCTAGGTTGATTTTCCTTTTAATATTCTGCTTTTTTTCAAACATTTCCTTGAGATTGGTACCCCTTCTCCTTACAAATGAGGGTTGGTCAGGCAATAGCCCCCTAAACTCTTCAAAGAGGGCGAGTACAGGCCAGTATTTTCTTATAGATTCCTCCATTTCCCTTGAATGCAAAGAATAGGTGTAAATAAAGCTGTTCTTAAATTCATTGGTAATAACAGGAATGGAACTGGCTAGTATGCCCGTTCCCTTGCCCAGAAGGGGTGGGTAGACAGTTCCTCTTTTGGAATTTACCTCCTCGACCAGGCTTTTAAAGAGGTCCAAAGGATAGCCCCTTTCTAGGAACAAACCTTCCAAAAACTTGACTTCTGCCATGTAGTCGTCATATCCACTACAAATCCTACTTGCCCTGATAAGTTGTCCTTTGACGATGCCTTTTTTCTGAAAAAAAGGATGTGCACTCTCAAAGTGCAGGACAGAGTTGGAAAAAGTGGGTTTGTGATACAGTTTGGATTGAAAACTGTTGTCCAAGTAATTTTTGTATATGGTGACGTCCAAATAATGCAATTGGTCTGGATCGATGGAATGGGTGAACTGCAAAAAATTGGTACTTGCGTTAATGTGGACAAAAAAACTCAAAAGCTCATCCTCAGACCCTTGCCACAGAATGCAAATGTCGTCAAGGTAACGTCTATAGAGGAGCAGATGTTGTTCCCAAGGGGGGACCAACACAAACTTGTGCTCCCATACGTGAAGCACCATGTTGGCATAAAAGGTGGCACAAGATGCCCCCATTGCTACTCCTTTACTTTGCTTGAAGAGTTCTCCATTGAAAAAGATGAAATTGTTACGTAGTACGATTTCCATGAATTCAGTGACCAAATTGCTTAATCTGTTGTTCATGTCAGTTTCCTTGGTGAGAAACTCGCCAAACCAATCCAAACCCTCATCATGAGGAATACTTGAAAAGAGATCCTTGATGTCAATAGTCACCAACAACAAGTCAGGAGAAAACTTGGTAGTAGGAAAATCACACAGAAAATGCCAGGAGTCCTTGCATACATGCGTGAGCAGGGGGGTGAATCTCTTGGTCAGACAATCAATAAATTTGCCAATGGGTTCTGTGATTCCTCCTGCCCCTGCCACTATTGGCCTGAATGCTGGCGGATTGGTTCCCTTATGGATTTTAGGGATGCCAAACAAAACCGGTATCCTTGGTTTTTCTACATGTAAATAGTTGTAGAGCTTTTCATTGATGGAATTTTGCAGCAATAAATTGTACAAATGGTAGTTGATCTGCGCTAGAGCAATATTGACTTCATTTCGTGAAACTGTTGAATATTGCCCATCATTTTGAAGCATATTATGAATATAAGCCTCATAATCAGCAGCAAACATCAGCACTACCCCTCCGCCTTTGTCCGGCTTCATTATCCTCACATTTTCATCCTTTAACTGTTTGATAAAGTTGAACCCTTCATTGGAAAAGTTGGCAGTTAATAAAGTCTTTCTATCCATAGAAATTTTCCTAAAATCCTTTTCCACCAAATTCTCAAAAAAAAGATATAAGTGGGTGTAGTGGGGGGTTGAATACACTCCTGCGGCTTGGACCTGTCTCCATAAATTGCTGCCCCTTAAAATAGTGTGTTAAATTCAAACCCCTGGTAAAGAGTTTTAGCTCAACAAGGGACTGTGAAAGATTCATAGGTCTAGAAGGCACATATTGCAAGCCACGAGTGAACACATCAAACACCCAGTCATCCAATTCTAAATCCGTGTAATTATAAATGGCAAAGTTATCCTTTCTTAAAATAGTACACATGTCATTAAGGCCCCCTGTAGCATTGTCTTTAATGCTGTTAAGGTGATCCACAGCAAATTCTGTGTTTGAAATATTTAGTATTAATTCAAAAAAACTTTCCTCATTCATAGCCTGCAGGTCCATGCCCTGGGTGCCTGTTTGTGTCCCCAAACCCTGGGCCTCCTGGGGTTCTGCTGAAAATCCTAGTTGCCACCCTTCCTACCCTTTTCAGCAAGCCTTTCACTTCTTCGAGGTGGCTCTTCCACCTCTTCGTGAACATTTTCCTCTTGGGCATGCACCACAGAAGATACCCTATTAGACACTCCTTTGGTATAATGGTTAGGGGCGGGGTAAGCCACCCCTTCCCTATATTCTGCCAAGTCTCTTTCCAGCTTTCTCAATTTTCTATTCAAAACCTTGTCGCAAAACATATCAACTTTGTTAAACATTAGATCATAGTCACTTTTAAAAAGCAGAAAATCTGCGTCAGTTGTTATTTTATTACTCAATGTTTCCAAATCCTCTAATAATGAGCAAACTTTACATTCATATTCAGAAATCATTAAATTCAACATTTCCACACCTGCTCTATCAAAAATATCACATAACTTTTGGTAATAAGAAGTACCTGCTTGCACATTGTTAGGAAATTTGTAAAACCTTAATCCTTTGGGAATGCATTTGACCCTAGAACATTCCCTAAGGTAGTCAATCTCAAGCTGGTTAGATTTAAGCAGGTATAGTTTGTCTTTAAACTCATCAAAGTCTTGTTCAAATTTGGAAAAATTGTGATTATTTACAGTACCTTTAGAAAAACCAAACTGTTGTCCAGCCCATCTAGAAAAATTGAAATCACTGGGTCTGTTCCCAGTCCTGTTGTTCCTTGTATTCTCATTCTCCTCGGTTGATTCGAGTTGTTCATGGTTAACTTCATTATTTCCTCGTCTCACATGTGTTCCTGTTGCATCAAAGGTAGGTAAACCTTTGAAAAGTTCTGTTGTTGTACGCCCAGAGGATGCCTTGCCTCTAGCACCAGCTGCATGCTGTTGATTACACGCAAATGCTGGTGAAACTGTACCATTAGATTTTAACAAGGAAGTAAGCTCTTGTAAAGCGTGTAAAACTTCATTGAATTCTGTGCGTGTTACAGGAGTTTCGTTGTCAGCTCCTTGCAACACTTCCGGTGTTTCCACAGCATTAAAAGTATCCAATCCAGTAGCCATGGTGAAAAAAGCAGCAAAGAAGTCAGTTAAACAGCAAAGAACCAAACCAGGAAGTAAATGCACACACAGCCAGGAGTTGGAACAGTTCGTTGTAAGTTCACCAAAGCAGATTCAAAAAATCCAGGTAGGCACCAAACAAATTCAAATAAATCCTTTATTCAGAACCACAGAATGATAACACACAAGCGCTTTCGCTCAGACAAATTCTGAGCTTTATCAAGTGACACCATGCTGTTGAATCAGGTGTCTTATATACCTTGAGAATCCTAAATTAATTAGGAAGCACTACCAATTAACATTTTAAAGAGACTGTGCGCTTTTCCACATATTTGAAAATTCCATTAAAACAAAATATATAAAACTAGTGATAAAGTATGCTTAAAATAATGCATTAATGCATCTATTACTGCTAAAAATGTTAATAACATAAAAATAAGCAAAACATTGTACACTATTTCCCTGATGTTTAACTTTGTAGTGAAACTTGCTGTGTGCAAGAACCTGCACTTCTTTTGAAAATTGAGATGAGATGGAATGACTTGACATACCAAATGTTGTTCACATAGTTATGCTATAAAGCTAATGCCCAATGTGGGTATAATAATATTTTCTTGGCCTCATTGACAGCCCTGCTAGAAAAAGAGAACATTGTATCTTGATTAAACTAAACTGTGCTGTACAAAGGTCATTCCTTAACATAAACTTTGTGTGGTGTACCATTAAGTAAAAAACATGTCTGTGTGCATAGATACTTGTCGTAAATAATTGCGAGAAATATCAAACTAAAGTCTTGCCCTTCTTAATTTCAATAGTGGCTTGATACTGATCATACCGTTAAGCCCAGGGGGTCTCCCAGCATCTAACTTTAATTGCCAAAGGAGTTCTCGGTATTCCACATTGGGCATTAGCTTTATAGCATAACTATGTGAACAACATTTGGTATGTCAAGTCATTCCATCTCATCTCAATTTTCAAAAGAAGTGCAGGTTCTTGCACACAGCAAGTTTCACTACAAAGTTAAACATCAGGGAAATAGTGTACAATGTTTTGCTTATTTGTATGTTATTAACATTTTTAGCAGTAATAGATGCATTAATGCATTATTTTAAGCATACTTTATCACTAGCTTTATATATTTTGTTTTAATGGAATTTTTAAATATGTGGAAAAGTGCACAGTCTCTTTAAAATGTTAATTGGTAGTGCTTCCTAATTAATTTAGGATTCTCAAGGTATATAAGACACCTGATTCAACAGCATGGTGTCACTTGATAAAGCTCAGAATTTGTCTGAGCGAAAGCGCTTGTGTGTTATCATTCTGTGGTTCTGAATAAAGGAATTATTTGAATTCGTTTGGTGCCTACCTGGATTTATTGAATCTGCAATGCTCTGTAAGAAGTATTCATTACAGGGTTAATAGTACATTTACAAGTATTTTTATAGTATTTTCATTAGTATTGTCCATAACTATTGTAATATATATTATAATGTACACAACCCCTAAATTATATTTTTCTAAACATTCACAAAGTTTTCATATCTTGAAAATTGTACAACCTAGACAGAACATTTTTCTTAACCAGCCCTACATTTTCACATGACAAGAAATTCCCCTATAACTGCATGTTTATTGAGATATTTACAGAAACATGAACTATATGTTTAACTGCATAATTAGCAAAACAAATACTACTGGATATCTTTCAAAATGTGCATCTTACAGTGCAAATATTGAAGACATTTTTCTTCAATAACATCTAAGGTTTCACCTAATGTCATGCAACAGTTTGTAAATCAGTTGTTTTTTAAAGTACTAAGTACATATGGGAATATTGTTTATTTGCATAATTGTTAACAAACAGCTAATATTATTTCCAGTATAGTTGAGATATAAACAAGCATTGGCAGTGAATTGTCTTGTCTCCCACATTGTCTCACACCATACACCTCAATAAAATGTACGCCTCTCATTTATGAAAATATGAACATAAGTATGAAAATATGAATAATAAGTGGCAAACAAAGATTAATTTCTCCACAGCAGGTCATCCTAGACTAATAATCTTAGTGTCATTTTGTTAGTAACTCTTTGCCCTTTCTAATACTGCCTATTGTTAGAAGGTAAGTCACTTAATTAAAGAAGCTAGACCCAAAAAAGATCTGGATATGTTAAACTTACTGATAGTTGCCCTCTACATCCCACCAGATAGCAATATCCCAATACTTGAAGATATCCGTTCTTGGCTTTCATCTATTTCCAATGAAACGATTATTCTAGGAGACGTTAACATCAACTGGGAATTCATCCGCTCAGTCACTTCACCCCATGATATAAACTTATATGTTTTTTCCCAGTTGGTCAACTCTGCCACCCATCCCAGCAAAGATATCTCCTCAGGCTCTATCCATGACTGGATACTAGTTTCCCATCCCAACTATTCACTGATAGCGGAACTCTCCATGGCTCACTTAGTGATAATTTACCAGCATTTGCACTCTGCTCTCCCTCCCCCCTACACCTTCAGCATAACTATATTTCCACCCGTATCCTCACTAATGTCAATCCTCTCACCTTCTCCAATACCTTAAGACAAATAAACTGGAACCCCCTGAAAACCCTTCCTCTGGATGATGCTGTTGCATATTTCAACTCCTTCCTCAATAACATACTCAGTAGCTTTTCCTTTCCTAGAACTAAAATAGTAAAATCCAAAACAACCCAAAGGCTTTCTAAAGATACCATTAAGCCCATGCACACCTGAGATACACTATGAAAACGGCACCAGAAATCTAAAACACTAATCTCTCTTACTGAATTCAAAAACTCAGAAATTTAGTTAAAAAACAAATTACCTCCGATCGAAAAACTTATTACTCTCAGCTCCAAAACAATCATAAAACCAACCCAAAAAATTTTGGAGGAGTATCTCCACCCTACTAAGCCCTGGTACAAAAGACAGTCCTTGCCCTGACCCCAATGCACCTGACCAACTCATAGCCTCTAACTTTAACTCTTTCTTCATAAACTCAGTAACCAAACTAACCACATCCTTCCACAAAAACCCATTTCCTCCACCCTCGTCTCTCCCCTCACAATCCCCTTCCTCCACCACAAATACTATTCTCCCCCCTCCTTTCTCTCTTTAATCTATCCCCATCAACATTATTAAAAATCTTCTTTACAAACTAAAACCCTGTTCTAATGCCTCAGATAACTTACCTTCTCACTACCTCAATCTACCTGCTGACGGCATTGCTGTCCCTATCAGCATATTAATTAACCAGTCCATCCAAGAATCTTACATGCCCCTCCTCTGGAAAAAGGCCTTAATCATTCCTCTACAAAAAGGAGGTAATAATACTGACATCTCCAACTTCCGCCCCATAGCCATACTCTCCCCATCTCTAAAATACTTGAAAAATGCATTCACCTTTAACTATTACCTCACCTTCTAGACAACCATCTTCTAACCCCAACACAACATGGTTTAAGACCAGGCCACAGCATCAACACTGCCCTCCTTTCATTCCTTGACAATATCAACCAGGCACGTGACTCTGGTAACATAGTATCCTCCCTTTTCTTAGACTTAGCCAGTGTCTTTGATACCATCTCTCACTCTTTACTACTAGAAAAGCTCTCTAACCTCTATCTCTCTACTTCAACCATCAACTGGTTCTCAAGATACCTCTCACATAGGCAACAAGCTGTTAAATGGAAGACATCTACCTCCTCCTATTTAGACTCCCTTACAGGCATTCCTCAATACTGGGTCCTTTACTTTTCAACATCTTTATAAACAATTTCTGTCTTTGTATTCCCAATACTAAACTCATCCAATATGCTGACGACTCGACTATCATCTGCTCTGGTCCATCTCTCCTCTCCCTCCTGCAAGCTACTCAGGCAGAAGTAGTCTCCCATACCAAGCTTCTCTGAGTCCTTATTGATGAACAACTCAAGTTTGATATACATCTTCAAACTATCATTAAAACATCTCACCAGAAGCTTGGTATGCTTTACCGCCACAGTCGCTTTCTGACCCCCTCCTCTAAGCTTACTCTCTCCAGAACCTGTCTTCATCCCCTCAATCTCCAAACCTCCCTCATAGTTAAACTGGCATCCTGCTACAATAAAATTGCAAAGTTTGCCACAGGCACCAAATCATCTTCACATCACTGCAACTCTCTACACTCTTTAAACTGGCTAGAGCTTCCCCACTATCTCTCCTACATTCAAATCTCTACCACACACAACCTCATTTTCAAACCCTCACACTGCCCTTCTCTAGCTTCTACCTTCACTATGCATCTTACTGACCGATCCCTGAAATCTAACAATCAAAACCTTCTCAAAGTATACAAACCATTATGTACTTCTGGCCAACTCCTATTATCTTACTCCCTAGCACAGAAATGAAACTCCCTTCCTCCCCACATTCGAACTACAAAATCCCCCTCTACCTTCAAAAGCCTGCTTCACTTTTACCTCTCTACCAAATGGGAGTGCTCCTGCTCCCACCCCTCCTAATCTATACACCACACCTTCCGCATCCCATTCTACCTTCCACTTCCATCTTCATCTTGTATTCCTTCTCCTACTCTCCTACTTACTATAACTCACCCTCCCCTTTCTCACTTTCTCCCAAATCTTTTATCTCCTACCATTTCTTTCTCCGATTACTTTACAACCCCTTTCTCACTTTCTCCCAACTCTTTTATCTCCTACTATTTCCTTTTCCGAGGACTTTAACAACCTACATAAAGCATTTATTGCTATCCCAAACTAAATTGTTGTATCACCTCCAGCATTTTTATAGTCATAATACAGTGTAAATTGTAAAAGCAACTTTATAAGCAATTGTAAATTGTATTGATTCTTTAAACGTTGTTTGTGTAATTGTTTTCTGTAGCTTTGTATATGTATTCACATGGAGCTTTTCTCCCCGGGCCTCCATTGAAAAAGGGCTCAATCTGGCCCAATGGACTATCCCAGTTAACAAACTGCAAATAAATAAATAAAATAAAACATTGTACGTGGGGATGGATGTGAACTGGAAGTATACAAAAAGGGATTATAGGCTTCAGCAAGTTAAGCCAGACAGTTTCAGGAAAGCAAGATATGAAAATGAGGTCTTCTTTTTTTAAAGCACTCAAAAACAAGAGTTGAAACCTTCCATTATTATGGAAACTTGTAAAATACTTCTGAGAAGTAGTAAAAAATGTTAGAGTAAAGAGGCAGTTCACAAGATGAAGCATACCAATTGATGCATATCCACTTAAGGGTAACACCTATATCCCTCTTTCTTAATAAACTCTAATAAAATGAGGCATACCACTTGATGTGTATCCACGTAAGGGTAACACTTTTAGCCCCCTTTCTTAATAAACTCTCACAAAATGAGGCATACCATGTGATGTGTATTCTGTTAAGGATAATAGCCCTTTATAAAGATACATCCTAAATTTTTATTTTTAAATAAGCTATACTGCTGTAAGTAAGTTATGTGGTTATTATACAAAGATTTTTAGTGTGCTACTATTAATTATACTGTAACATGTCATGGACTGTTACATACAATTGTCACATTCAACACTTTTAAATCATTATGAGATGTACTCTTCAGCTGATTTGCTATTTCTAAAAAGATTTCCACTTTTATGCAGATATGTGATCACTATCAGTGCAGTTTCCAGTTTTCTGATTAGTGTTTCCTTATAGGAAAACTTGCACAACTCTTTTCTCATATCCATTCCAACTCATCTGGTTTTCTCTCACTATAATCTGGTAACTCCATATTTGAGTTAGTGTTGGCTTTATTATTAGTTAACTGTTGTGTAGAATTCTCATCATGTCTTTCTGAACTTTTCTATTGTCTTCATAACATATCTTACTGACACAACTTCAAAATAAGTCACTGGAATCACCAACAGCCTCTACAGTCACCATTCTGTGAGAGGAAAGTGTGCTCATCAGACCCCTCTGTTCATCCCTTTGATTTAACATAACTGATGTACTACTGCCAATGTTGTATAAGTGTATTTTATTTCTTCTGTATATATGTGATTCAGAACCTTGAATTAAGTAAAATCTTGTATCTGGTGCATTTCATTGAACAAATTATTTTGTCTGACCTCGAAGCACAATTTGTTTGTTACTTGCACTATCACTCTGTCTTTTTTATATAATTGAAAGTAGTTTGGCCTTTCTGTCACAACAGCACTTCTTGCTCTTTTCCCTTTCAACAACTCTATGGCATTGCATTTGAGCTCTGGTGTTAGCAAGGAAGCAGCTGCACAAAGTTTGCTCCTCAGTCTTCTCTTTGTTAATAAATGAGTCGGTGACAGCCCTATTCATTGCAGTGGCAAATTTCTATATTGTAACTCAGGCATCTATCGTTTCAGTTCAACTACTTCTTCATCAGTTTCAGCAGCTTGAATCATCCTTTCTACTTGACTGTTGCTTTGGGGTAGGGTTACCACCTGTCCCTCTTTGCGAGGGACAGTCCCAGTTTGGGCAGTTGAGTCCTGCAAAAAAACCTAAAAAATGGCAGATGTCCTGAGATTTTAAGACAAAATATATTTCTTAAATGTTCTTTAATAGTTGCATAAAACAGTTATTTTGTATATGGAACACATAAATATTATATGAAATAGCATAAGCAACTTAAATGCTACAAAAATAAGCTTTTATTTTGTCAAAAAAGTAAATGTCTGTCCTTTTAACTGGTCATGGGTATGTTTTGTCCTGCAAAATCTCACATTTTTACAAAAAATGTCCCAGTTTGGGCATTTGAAAAGGCGGCAACCCTACTTTGGGGATACAGTGGAGTTGTAGTAACACACATAAACTCCCATTCCCTTGTAAACTTCTTGAACTTATAACTGACAAACTGAGGTTTATTATCACAGGACACTGTTTCTAGTATTCCATAGCTTCAGAATATGCTGCTGAGAACACTAATCAAATCTGTGATCCTTGTTTCTATTTACATCAGTAAATTTACATTAATAATCCATACAAATCAGGAAATAACCATCAGAGAAATGAAACAAATAAATTCTAACCGTACTCTATTGCAGCTCTTTTATTTCATGTAACATTTTTCCCTTAGGTTTATGATTATAGAGCATATTGCAGACTAAAGTTTTTCCCAACTATATCTGCATTGACATTTTTGGCCAACAGAGTACATCATATGCTCTGTTCTTGCACTTGACAAAAACCAAGTGCAGTTTGTGGGTTTTCGTCAGCATAGATTCTCTTAGCTGTTAGATGTTTTATTAATTTTTCCTGGCTTGAAATTGAGACCTAGAATACAATTAATCTCACTTCTGTTTGATGAATATATACATATATTCTTGTCATGATCACTGCTGATTACTGATGCAACTATTATTTCATAGTGAATTTCTGTCCTCCCTTATAAACCTCCTAATAGCTATAGCTTTGCCTTGTGACTTGGGTAGCTACAAAATAACCTGTAAAAGTTCCATGTCTTCATTTAATGGGTCTTCTTCTGTTGTTTCATATAAGTTCTGTTTGACAAAACACAGTGTGCCTTTAATTGCCAGGTTTGTACTGGAGTGTGAAATCATACTTTTCAAATTAAATAATATTCATTGGAGTCCAGAAGGAGTTTTGTGTAATGACTTTCTGAAAATGCTATGCAAAAGCTTGTGATCACTCTTGAATCTCATTGGCTTACTGTAAATTCACTTATGACTGTCTTCTAGCTGCTACATAAGTGCTATTGCTCTTGTTTTTCTAGTAGCTGTCTTTAAGCCTTTTGACACTAGAAAGTGATCATTGTGCTTCAGAGTGGTCACACAAATCTGCCATTTTTCCTATTCAGTTTCAGATTACAATGTCTCAGCTGCCTAGTGACTAAACCAACTTAAAGCCATGCTCTTTTCTCGTCTTCCCCCACACCAGCAATTCAACAGTTATATTAATTACACTATTAAACCTTCTTGAGGAAGTATCAGTGGCACAACAGTTAACACACTCACCTTTGGTACAGAAGACTGTACATTGTATTTACACACCAGGTAGATCAATTGCTGACATTGCAGTGCCACATTGGGGGGCTGCTCTCCAGAGTGTGCCTTGGGATGAGGCATTAAATCATGACCCCATCTGCTTAAGCTGGTGGTAGTTCAGGTGGATGTAAAAGATACTATGGCACCTACTGAAAAGAGTTGGTGAGGTTTCCTGATGCCCTAGTCAAATTTCCTCTACTAGTATAAATACCACCTTGGGTCTCCCTTGAAAAGAGACTACTAGCATAGTGGGACAAACCCGGTCAACAAAGGATAAATAAATAAATAGATAAAATAAATTCCACAGTCTGTGATACAGCTCTCTGAAACACCTCTGGTGAAGAAAAAAAAACTGAAGGGTAGACTGAGAAATCTGTATCAGCCTTGTGGTAAAATGAAAGTACATTACTTCTTGCTTGTTTCCATAGATTTAGTCTGCTAGAAAACCTGGTTAGCATTTAATACATAATGTATATGACACTTGGAATAACCAAGACTGCCTGTTTAGTGATTAGAAAAATAATTATTTTTTCAGGTCTTGATGGTCTCTGTAGATGCTAATCTTGTCTTGTATCACAGCTGTAGCCATACCATTAACTTGTTCAGTAGACATGATTTTTTAATAACCTCACCTAGATTCTCTATTCTTTTAAGCCATTAACCTGTTTGCTCTCTGTCTCTCTCTCTCAGACCTATTGGCACTCTTCTAAGAGCATAGGCTGCCACTATTTTATTTGGAGATATTTTAATATGCTATTTTCCTGGCCAACATTTTAGCACACTGAGCAAATTTACACATATTTTGCAAGATATTATTACTTGTATCTGATTCTGTAGCTTTGTAATTATATCGCTCAGTTTACTGCTTGCTTCATTAACATTTAACTGTTACTGAAGCTGTTATTAGGGCCTAACATTAGTAAGAATGTTCTGTAAAATGCTACAGAAAACAGTCAAGTCACCATTCCTGGAACCAATGAAGTTGTTGGCAGTTCAGATATGTGAATGTCTGTATGATTGTATGCTATTAATTTGTTTCAGCATACCACACTTACATGCCAAATGGCCAAATTTACTTGGTTGTTTCTCTGTATTTTCCAGAGACATAACATGAAGTAACACTTTGCATTACTTATTCTTGTAGTCACGTATCACTAGCATCTGACCCACTGTTTTTATTTTGTGTCCTGAATATATCAGTAAAATACACATTGGCCTTTGTATTCACACTGTGTGTCTACCACTGGCCTGTCAGAAGCATGATTTATAAAGCTGAGTGGCCCTCCTGCCATGCCATGGTCTAACAGGTCCAACCAGGAAATTGAAGATATTGGTCTGCACATGGAGGTGCCCTGTACTCCCTAGTAACTGAACCCCCTCTTCACACAGAGGCATTCAGACATGCACACCCACATTCACACACACACACACACACACACACACACACACACACACACACACACACACACACACACACACACACATATACACAAACACGCACACATATGTGAGTACATAAACATACACACTTGACACTGACACACTGTGACATATACATAGGCATAAAGACACTGACATGCGCATCTGACTGGTACTGGTACACTGTCTCAGAAAGGCAGACATCCATACAGACATAACACACACACACACACACACACACACACACACACACACACACACACACACACACACACACACACACACACACACACACACACACACACACACACACACACACACACACACACACACACACACACACACACACACACACACACACACTCCCCAGAAGCCCTGCTCCTTGTCCATTTCCTAACAGATGCCTTGTACCTTGGACAGTTCTTAACATACTTACTGCTGCCAAAGTGGCACAGCATATATGTGGACCTCCAAAGTCATGGCAGGAGCTAATTCACAACAGATTCACAGCTAAATTGTCATTGTGCAATATGACAGTGATAGAATGGAGCACAACTATTATCCTGTTGGTGAACTTAGTTATGTCACTGTGTTGGGGGGTGGACCAAGTATGGATGTGACAGTGAACTGCAGTGCAGTTGGGATGTGCTGTTACATCCCATGGTGTTTTCCCCTTCCTACTGGAAGTGTCATTCTTTGTGAATGGCAATGCTATTGCAAAGCTGTGTTAGGCAGAGCAACCTATCACTATCCCTTGGTAGTCAGGCTGCTATGCTGTTTGTTATTGCATTATTGTGGTCTTCTTTCCCTATTCCACAATGTAGTCTTTCATATATATATATATGTCAAATCATGGAATATATTGTGGCTCACCATCTGCTACCAACTGCATACCTAGTCTCCTACAGATATGCAGTTGCATATATCTGCAATCTATTGTGTATTGAGGGGTCTGAAGGACATCTGTGAATTATGTAGGGCATGATATTCAGGTTTTACAGCATAGCAGCCCTATGCAATTACTTACCATGATTATGAATAGTGCCCCGATTTTTAAATAGTGCCTTGTAAGTTTAAGGCTTGAAATATAAGTTCTGACAAAGTAGTACAGTTTGCCCATTATCTAGCTGGAAGCCAACCACTTTTGCTATTAGCAATAAGAATTAGATTTTCTGATTAACAATCTCTCTTAATACTCTGTTAATAATGCACTGAACTTTGTTTCAGCATTTTAATCCTGCCTGTAAACATATCTTCATTTTTCTTGAGGTTCAGCTCTGTTTGTATAGAGCCTTTGTAATGTACTCATCATTTCTTATATACTTTTGTAAAATGTATTTTGCCAACAAATAGTCTACACTTAAAAAGACCCCAGTGGATGTTAGCCTAGTATGCACATATGAACGTGTATGCTTGATGAAATGCTATACAATTTTTTTTCAGGTGTGTAAATGACACCCTAGTTTATAAGGCTTTAATTCTAACTGTGCTAATCCTTTTAAGCAACATAATAGGTATATTTTAGCTTTTTTGTGCCATCATTTCTGCTACAATAATGTGCTTTCCCTTTATGCTTCATTCTCACATTTTCATTGTTGTGCATAAATCAAGAGCTTTGTTTAACATCAGTTCTAATTTTTTTCAATAGCTTGCCTCTTTCTTGGTCATTTTAATGCCATGAACAATTCTAGCAGTGATTAATGAATTTTGCAACTCATTAAATTTATTTTGTTTGCTCTTTTGTTTCACTTAGTCAAATATGCATTAACTGTTTCCTGTGCACATTGAGTCTTTGTAAAAAAATAAATGACAAATGTTAGACTTTACCTTTGCCCCTTTTGCTCATAATATATTTCACATTTCTGTCTTATGTCTGCTATGTTGTCTCTTTCTTTCTCTTTGACATTGAATGTATTTATGGCTTCCTTTCTTGTTACATGTAGGAGTATGACATATTGTACTCTTGCTTTTCCGCAGGTCCAGTTGCAGTGAGATACAGTTCTTATATTATCCAAAGCTTCAATTTTTGACAAGTTACTTTGCAGTTTGAGACACAGTATTGCTTGCAGTGGATTTATATACAGCTCTTGCTAGCACAAAAAGTGAGAAAGGATGGTGGTTCAGCAGTTTTTTAAAAACTTGACAGGAAATATATTTTAATAGTAAGCTGTTGTTTTCAGAATTCAGAGATGAAAAAATGGGATGGCAACTAGTTGGAGTACTACTGACTGTAATACTTAAGTCATATATCGTAGTGGAAAAGTTGATGTTTAGTATTTTGTGGCATATCCAACAAGCCAAAGAGCATTTCTGGCACTGAGGATTTCTGTTGTATTTTTAAACATGTAATATACTTTTAGATGTTAACAGTTGAAGAACTTTACTGCAACTGTCAAAATAAGGCATAACGGATGAAGTGCATACCCTTAAGAATAATACCTATTTTAAAACTATACTCTGCATAACCCTTCAAATAAGAATTATAGCAGCAAAGTCAAGAATTAAAATGTATAGAGTTAAGTAATTTCAAATTAAATCAAATAAGCAAGCTTATGAACAATGATTAGAGTTCCAGTAAAATGTCAAGTTAACAGACAGAACACCACAAGGAACAGATCAAACATTCACAAAGAATCTGCAGAGCTCAGAATATATGCACAAGTATAGCAATTTAAAACTGAAGTTAAATGAAAGCATTCAATAAAACCATCAAGGTTGATGAACTTCAGATCCGTAGTCCACAGTCTTGAGTTCTCAGTCATGGCTATGAACCTGGTGCCATTATACATACAAAAATGTGCAGTCATTTGGATAGCCAACCCAGAAGCAACATGGACTCCCACATACTGAATCAATTTACAGTAGAGAAGAAAATACTCTCTATTATCACACTTTATACCATCATCACCATCATCATTATCAACTGACTATCTCTCAATTCAGTGCCACTCTCTTACCTTCTTTGACAGTCATGCCTGACTGTCACAAGTCTTCTCTTATGCAATCTATGCTTCTGTTTTCTAAATGCCCTCATTTCCTCTTGTCTTCTTCCTGTCTCTCCCAAATGTTCTTCACTAGCTCATCTTCTGCTTTTGTGTACATGTACCCAAACCACCATCATCTGTTCTCTTTGATCTCTTCTGTAACTGGGGCTACTTTGGTTTCTACTCTGATGCTCTCATTTGTTCATTTGTTCCACATTGGGTATCCATCTCAGGCACTTCCTCTCTATCACTTCTAGCTTCCTCATCCTGTCTGCCTTAACTGCCCAGGCTCTTGTACTATACAGTAGTACTGGTTGCACCACTGTTTTGTACACCTTACATGTCAGTTTCTTTGGCATTCTTCTTATACATACTACTCATGACACTCTTTGCCCATTGGTTGTAGCACCCTGATTCTAACTTTTTCCTCTTCATTCAGACTTCTGTTCTCCAAAACCCCTTCCAGATACTTGAAGCTGATAACCTGTTCCTCTGTTTTCCATTCTATCTCACTTTTCACCTTCTTCTGATTCCCTCATTTGCTGCCATGACAACTGTCTTATGTGTGCTCAATTTCATACTGTGTGCCTTCAGTTTTGCATTCCATTCCCCCATCATTTGCTGAAGTTATTGTTTAGTGCCTGCTTGTAAGGCTGCTTTGTCTTTTCAACTTTATCAAGCTGTCCCCTCTGGCCTGTTTGTTAATGTAGTTCATCACCAGTACGAACAACTGTGGGCTCAGAGCTGAACCCTGATGCACAATGATTCACACTGGGAACCCCACTGTGAGTCGAACACTGTTCATACTTGTGTCATTTGACATTCTACATATGCTGCACTAATTCTATCAATGTTTCTGGCACTTGGAATCATGCCAGTACTGCCTAAATCAGCTTTCCCGGGACTTTGTCGTATGCATGATACAAGTCTAGGAATACCCAGCTGGACTTTTTTATGATTTCTAGCTTCTTCTTAACTATCTGTCTCACTTCAAACATCAGGTTGGCATTACAGCATCCTGATCTAAATCTGAACTGCTCATTTCCCATCATACGTTCTACTACTCTGTATATTCATTCATCACTCACCCTATTCAGCACTTTCATACAGTGCAACAGGTATCTGATACCTCTATACTGCTCAAAGTTGTGAATGTCTCCTTTTTTCTTATTCAGTGGCACTAGCATGCATATTCACTAGTCACATGGGATATGCCTTTTTCTCCTTACTACTGAGAGTACTTTCTGGAGCCATTCCCCCCCTAACTCACCCAACCTCTTGATTTTATCTGCTGTGACTTCATCTGAGCATGCTGCTTTTCACGACTTCATTTTCTGTACTGCTGTTCTTACTTCTTCTAGGGTGGGCTCTTCCACCTCTTTCATTGTAGTCTTTGTCTGGGGCAGTACAGCGTCTGTATTTTCTTTTTTCTTTTTTTTATTCAGAAGCTTCTGGAAGTACTTCTTCCATCTGCCTTTAGTGTTCTGTGGCCTGGTAAGCAGGTTGTTGCTAGCTAGCATCCCTTATGAAGGGTGTCTGATGACTATCTTCTTTATATTTTCTGTCTTTGCCTTGCAACCTGATAGACTGTATCTCACAGCAGACAAAAATGGAAAAAATAAAATTACTGTTCAGACTGGATGTAATATGTTAACTTTGACTTACTTCTTAAAGTGTACAGAATTGCAAACAGTTGCCTAGAAATAGACAAGACAAAGTAGTTTGAAAGAGCATACCAAACTCTCCTTCATTCACTGATATGCCACAAATATTATTAGTAATACTGTCTGTAATTAAATGTATGCCCAAACAGAATTCCAAAAGGAGAAGAGTCCATCTGAAGACAAATGTATATGTTTTACTTTGTAAAGTTATCAACAGTTGTCAGCACAGCTGGGCTTGGGCACCGGCGAACCCTGAGGTCACTGGGGCCCCTTGTTCCTGGAGTGCCCCCAACCGCAGCATTTTTATCTTATCTTGATATTGTGTAATGACTGTCAAACCAATAAAAGCTAGTACAACAGTCTTGTATACTTAATAAACCAGGTGGGTAATAATAACTCTTTATTAGTATCTCCTTTAAAATTTAAAGCTATCTCTGGTTATAGTGACAGTGTTTTATCAAGTAACAGGGTTCATAATTCCATTAAATATTTTACCACTGACATAGTGCCCCTGGCTTAGTTAAACCTTGCTGGTGGGCATTCTCTTCACTAAAACTAACAACATAGTCAGCTTTTGGTACCCACAATACCAGTGGCTGCAAGGGGTTGCCCTTTATTATTCTTGACTGTGTGGGTGCCCCACCAAAGCTGCTACTGGTTGGGGAAAATGAGAAAAAATGTACTAATTTCCTGATTCCAGTCTTTAATCTGAACAGGGCTGTGATATGACCCTGTTAGGATAAAGCTGATAATGAACTTATAAGCACGGTAAGCATTAAAGAAATCAGCAGCATGACTGATCTCAGTGCAAACTTGGAATTTATGAAAAGCTAATGCTTCCAATCTTCAGTGATGGTTTTCTCTTTCAGGGAGTTTTATAAATACCATCAGAACACCAGATGTTATAACTCTCAACTTCTGTGCTAAAGAATTCTGCACAATGCCAAAAATAATAGCAGAATAAAAGCTCAAAATCAGGAACATGTTTTAAATGTTACTCTATTTCAATTAAAAATTTAACAGAATAACATCTTTTGCATCAACATGCATTTTTTGTACAATAAGAAGTATGAAACTCTGATGTCTGAATTTACTGACTGTCTGTAATCCTGAATAATTTAGAAGCAAATCATTTTTTTATGAAGTACAGAGCAAAATTATGATGTAAAATCGAGTCAGGACTGTTGAAATTAGAGACAGTGACAGGTATGCATTATTCCTCAATGAGGTAAATAGAACTGATTTACTCCTGCTGTTGTTTGATAACTGCTGAAGAGCAGTCACTGATCTGGTGTGGCAGCACCAGTGTTGCACAATGTATTGCTGTTTGCTGAAATAAATAAAAAAAAAACTAGTATTGCTATGGCTTATGCTGTGTGTGTGTGTGTGTGTGTGTGTGTGTGTGTGTGTGTGTGTGTGTGTGTGTTTATCTAAAAGTGTCAAGATTTTTATCTGTGCACATACCCAATAATGCTGGGAAACATACATTATTTTTCTGGGTAAAAAATGCAGCTAACAAGTAATGTAAGGCACAAAATAAATCACAGAACATTCAGACACTTAGATCTTCTAGGACTGTGGTGGCCTCCATATCCCAAACTGTATAAATGGGCACAGCGATCATCCTTGACTGTGTGTTACCTATAATCAGAAATGCACCAGTGCAATAAGACTGTGATTTAGATGAAAGAAAATAGCAGCTGTATGCTCTTTTCTGCTGCACAATAAATAGTGGACATGATAGCACTGTATGTTTCTGTAGTATTATGTCCACTATGTAATGTGTCGCTACTGACCATTAGCAGAAAGCAAGACATTTCCCATAATACAAATGTATTGCTTAAAGTAATTCATAAAAATCTAAGGTTATTTAAGCACGCATGCATACTGCTTTTTTCCATTTTCATAAATGTGAGGGATCTACTGAACGGACATCTCCTATTGGCTGGGGCATGACTGCATCATTGGTGTGGTTAGAACACTTACATTACAGCAGTCAATATGATTAGTGTTTGTTTTTTACCACCATACAACAGTGTTTTTTCCAGTTTTTGAATTTTACTTGTACACTGATGAGAGAAGGGGGGGGAGTCTGGTCAGCTTCATTACAGATCATCCTGTGGGTGTTAATTTGTGGATGTGCTTTATGCACAGAGTACTGTGGCTACACAATAGGATAAGGCTGCATACAGGGTCTTGCTCCGTTGTGTACAGTGTTTCAAAATTGCAAAGGGATTTGCTATGCATTTCTAATGTGTGCCAGACCTACTGCGGGGGGGGGGGGGGGAGGGCAAAACATTTAGAAATTTGATTTGAACATCTCAGGCCCAAAATAATATAACTTAAACTATATATTCCAGTTGCGTATACTAACTCTTAAGTCATGAATTAAATGTGCAAAGTTTCCATATCTAAATTACTGTTCTGTCAATTAGCCTGTATGACACCTGAATATGAATGGAAAACCAGCAGCTGTAAGCAGTTGTAAACCAATACATCTAATGTATAAACCATGTAAACCATGCTGTTAATAAGCAATCATTTCAAAACTCAACAAACTTAGCTTAATAAAAACATCAAACAAACTTATCTTAGTTGAAGTGGAAGAACAACCCAGTTTACTTTTCCTTTTCTTCCAAATTTCTCCACTGAAATATACAATGGTTTTGACTCCTTCTCTTCCTTTGTTTTTACAAGTGCCATAAGATCTTTAATGCTTGAACTATTAACATATCAGGCAGATGAGATCAGTATTTAATGTCCCCTCTGAAGTATTTTGGCTTAGGATTGCAGTTCCCTCTTCATGCTGCCCTACTCCTTTAGTACAAGAGTATGAATCCGTTGCTGGGTGTGGGGGAAGAACCTTAATCATCTAAAGTGAGTATGCAGTCTGCTCCTCCATTGACACTGCTTGCCTATTTATAGACTAATGTTTAGTAGCACTTTATTTTATGAATCGACTGATATAACTTTACCTATAATTTCTTCAAACACTTTTTAAGTAAAATGATTTCCTACATATATGACTGCCCTTTTATCTTAGCAGCATTTGTCCTTCTTCCAACAGCACTTTAATGCTGAATATGTTTATTCGGACTCTGCTGCTTGATATGAAGCTAAGTTTGTCTTATTTTTCCTGGCATAAAACTTGTTTCATAGCTGAGGGCAACTATAAATGCAGCCAGGTAGTCAAGTATCTGAAGGAGACATATGTCATCTTTGCAATGAAGCTGCACAGGCTCTTCAATCTGTTACTTTTATTTGCTGTTTAATATTTTAAGAATAACATATACATTATTGTATAGCTGTATAAGTATGCAAGTGTTTTGTATTACTACAGGTATGCATTAGTCATTTTCTAGCATATAGTTTCTTTTTTTTATTCTAAAATTTATGTCACATTGTTAGATACTGCTCAGTCACTGTTGACTTTTCTAGTATTTGTTTCCTTTAGCTTGAGCCATGAATGAAAATGGGTCAATGTCAATAGGTTACCTCTCCAGTTAACACATTAAAAATGATGAGCCTTCTTGTCAGTGAAGTTTTCAATTAGTTTCTTCTTTTCTTTATTAGTATTTCCATATCAGTCCCCCAACCATCTAAGAGCTAGGCTTGAGAGCAAGTGTAGGAGTTACAGATACAGGATATCTAGAACCCAAATGTGCTGTCTTCTTTCATCTCCTTGCATTCTCCCCATTATATTTTAATAGTATCCAGAACCTTAGCCATGTACCTATAGGAGTGAGATAGTAAAGGCCCACTAGCAAGTACAGCTGAGAAAAAAATATGCTATAAGATTGGTTTTGCAATAATGTACAGTTAAAGTACATACAAGTTTAATGTGGATTTATTTATTTAAAATGGATGACTAGGAGTATCCAGCTGAGCAGTACAATTTTCATTGAAGCCATGGGGGGAAAGCTCTAGAAACAATTGTTAAACAGACCTAAATATAATGTACATCAAGAACAGTTATTGATTAGTTAATAAACTTACATGAATCAATGCACAATAAAGAGAATAAAAATACTAATAGTTCATTCTCAGATTAACCACTTAATCCATTTCAGAATCATGGGGAGACAAAGGCTACTCAGTGGGTGCAAAGCAGAAAAAATGGGCCTGCACAGAGCATAAGCCCATCACAGAATGCACTAATGTACCTCTATACACTCTCACTTTATCATGCATAGCATGCACACCTATAAGTAGTTTGGGGGATCACTAGTTCACCTATGGCATATCTTTGTTATATGGGAGGACACTGGAGTACCCGGTGAAAACCCCTGAAGTCAGAGAAAATACATTCATCCTATGCAGTCAAGAAGGGAACTGTAAGATAGCACTAACCCATGTGCCACTGTGCTGCTGTAGTAATACTAATATGAATCATTAGCAGTAGTATTAAAAGAATAGTACGCAGATTTTATATATATATATATATATATATATATATATATATATATAGAGAGAGAGAGAGAGAAAAACAGCTGAGTTAAAATTATTACTACACACAGTACAATTACAGATGGGACAACTACAGAAATGCAAGAGGAACAAGTATTGAATATACTGAACATCAGAAAGAAAGATAAACAAAAAATCTAACAAATAAAAATGCAAGTCATTGCTTTCTACATTATTATCAGGTAACAGGAGTTAGGTGTAAAAGTTCTAATTAGAAGGTACGCATACAAACATAATTTTCATGCATTCCCCTGATGGTGTGAAGACTGTCTTTTAATGATTTTTTAAATGCATACTTGGAAGATATTTGCCAGTGTGCAGGTAGAATCCTATTAGAGTGTCGTTTCACTTATGCTTCATATTGATATGTCTAACAGACTAATAATTCAATCACTTAGCAGTATCAGCATTTTGAATCATGCTGCACAACTTACACAGGGCTTGATAAAGGACCAAAGCCTTGTAGGCTGAAACACTTCTTATTAGCACAGACAACTCTTATCAAGTCATTACATTTATGTCAATGATTTCCTGCAAAGAAATGTGTATAAATAGCTTTTACTCATAGGATATTGAAAATATAAGAATTCTGTACATATATATATGTATGTATATATATCTATATATTCTCTTTTTTCATGCAGGCATACAGGGAGGTCTTTGAATACTTCATTGAGGATTTCAAAACATACAAACCATTGCTATCTGCTATAAAGAATGAATATGAGATAACCTTGGGTAGGTCATTTGTATTTGCATTACACTATGAATTAACCTGCCTTGCTTTTGTGATTCAATACTGTTATTTAGAGTTATATATTTCCACACAGCAATGTCAATTTTGGCTATTAAGATGAGTTTTTTTGAGTCACGACTTTTGTATATGGTCATAGATGTTAGAAAATATCATATTTAGTATATAAATCAGTAATACAATGCATATCGAATAAAAATAAAAAAATATTGAGTTTGTCTATAAAGGAAAATGAACCAACATTGCCATTTACAGTATTTCTACAAAACGTCACCCCTGCACTGACATGAAACTCTCTATCATTTCAGTTTTAAGAGTAAATGAACTGGACAGAAACTTTATTTATTTATTTACTTACTTTTGTTTACCAGGAAAGTGCAAGTTGGTCATGCAAGACTCCTTTTCAGAGAAGGCCTGGGGAGAAAACTTCCATAAAGAATAGGGGAAAAACATAACAATGAGCAGAATGTACAGAAAAGTTCCAAAACTAGTATAAAAATTTGCAATTGACTGTATATGTAACAATGTTGTAGAATTTACTCTTAATAGTGGGAAAAGTCAGACAAGGAGAGAAAGGCAAAAAAAAGTGAGGACATAAGGTAAGAGTTGAGGAAAAGTAAGGAACATATGGCTAAGTTAGTGGGATAGTGTACGGGAGAGTAGTAGGGTATGGTACTTTCTGATGAAGAAAGGAAAATTAGGCAGGGGGACATCTGCACATGAAAGCCACAAAGTTAGGAGGTGGGATTTGAAATTAATTTTAAATATTTGTTTACTGATATTTGTCAAAGAGATACAGGGAGATTATTGTAGATTTTAGATATGTAGGTTGAAAGTAAGGAATCACAAAAAGTGTTTTGTGATCTAATGGTTGTGGCAAGGAAGACATCTTTGAAGTATAGTGATCTAGATGGAGTGTACCACTGCATAAGAGATTCAGTGGCTGGGCATTTGTCTGGGTAGTAGAGGATAGTATGTGTAATCTTTTGTTGAGAGTAACAGAGAAAATTAAGGGGCTCCATTCAGTCTAGCTTTTTTAAAACCAGTCAATGGTGGGATGTACTGCTCATTTTTGTGGTAAATTTAGCTATTTGTAGTAATATTGCCCCACTTTATTTAATTAAGCTGAGTGAATGTTTATGAGAATAGGAGAGGCACAGACTAGAATAGGTAGGAGATAGCTTGTTGCTCTGGCTTTGAATGTTCAGTCATGTAATTAGAGGCTTTGTAAAGAGGATCCAACTTTTGCCAATATTTTTATTGTTTATGGGTGTCAAATATGAGTTCAACATCAATAATATTTTACAGAAGCTTGGTTTGGGAGATTATTTCAAGTTGAGTACACGCTGAGTATTACTAGAAGAAAGAATTTTGAAGTTGACTTTCTATTCATGATTTGGGAGTGAAAAGCATTAATTTGGTTTTGTTGGGATTGAACAGACATGGCTGTGCAGATGATAGTTAAATCATCAGTGTACTGAACTAATTGAGAGCATCTTGAGGGAGAGAAAAGTTGTTAATAAAAAGACTGAATAGTACAGAACCAAGAATGCATCACTAGGAGATTATGATGGTTATTGGCATATAGTGGGAGAAGACTTGGTGCCATTTTACACATTGTGTTCTGTCAGATGAGTAGTTTGCAAACCAAGACAAAGTGTGTGTTTAGAAAAATACAAACATTGAAAGGCAGCTATACCATGTATGTCCATATTGTAACTTTAAGCTTTACATTTTTCTCTATTGTACAAAATCAGCCTGCTTTGTAGCTGGAGATTTTCTCCCTGAGCCTCCACTGAACATCCCAGTCAGACTACCTCAGCAAAAGCAATAAATATATAAATAAATTATAAATAATAAAATAAAAGCAAAGTTCAGACAGTATTTGAAGAAGCTTGGGATGAGACACCATGTCAAAAGCCTTGGAGAGGTCTAAGAAAGTGAATGGGACAAATTTATCTTCATTTCTTCCTTGGGTGACTGTACTGAGATAGGGTAACAAAGCTTTAGTTGTGCTGTGATTGGGTTGGAAGCCATACTGTGTGGGAAAGAAGCTGTTATTGTTTAAGAGGAGATGAAGAAGTTGTGTGTGTGTACATTTTTCCAGGATTTTTGAAAGGGATGAAAAGTTAGCAATTGGGCAGAAGTTGGATAGTTCCACACATTTTCCCCCTTTGAGCAAGTGGAAGGATGTAAGTTTATTTTCATAGTTTTGAGACTGAGGCTTGTTAGAATTGATACTGAATAAGCTAGAGGTTCAGCAGCATTTTTAGGAATTCAGCAGTGAGACTACCTGCAGCTAGAGCATTAGGTTTTAATTTATTGAATAACTTTTATACAGTTTTGCTTGGAAATGGTTAAAAAGAAGAAGGAAGGATTTGAGGTAGAGTAGGTGGCAGAGATGTAACAGAGTTAATAAAGTGGAAGATGAAATTATGCACTTTGTCAGGATCTGTCATGTTAGGTAGAGCATGTGGCCGAGTGATTTTACCTGTTTTATTTTTTTTAGTTTGTTTATAGATGATCAGAATTATTTTGAAATGGATATATGGGAATCTTGAAGTGTGCAGAAGGGTTTTTCTTGTCACACTGGATACATTTTTTGACAAATTACACAATTACCTGCAGCTTTATTATATGGACTGAGTTCTTTGGGTATGCCGTATCTTCCCGGCTCTATTTCTTTATCTCATAATGTTCTGTGTTTCATGTGCTAACCACAGTGCAAGATTTGATCTTACTCTTTCTCTTCTTAGGAAAGTGCAAGTGTTGAGAATGGAGAGGAAGAGATTATTGACTGCTAACACACTTTGTCTAAAGGGATTTACTGAAGATAAGACCAATTACAATGCTTGAAAGAGATATGATTGAACTTTTTTGACTGCAAACATAATTTTGGCTCATTTATTTGATATTTTTGCTCCATTCAGATATGGCATACGTGAGCTGGTGATCACTTAAAGAACCTGCAAGTGAACTGACAGCAGGTTTTCTGTCTAGGTTGTTGGCTAAGATCCAGTATAAGGTTATATGATTGTTGGAATTTTTGTTAAATCTAGTAGGACGGTTGACCAGCTGTGTGAAATTGAAGAGATTTATGGAACTTGAAAATGTTTGTTTATTTAAGGATATCCAGTCTCTACTAAAGTCTCCTAGGATAAGAGCTTCAGAGGTGATTTTGTGAAGCCACCAATGAATGGATGTCTTAAATTAAGGATAAGCTGTTTTTAGGGGAAAGTGTATTGTAATTATGCATATAGATTTTCTAGTGTTAATTTTTAGCAGGGAAACTAAAAGTTTGGTATTATTGAAGGGTGGTATATCACGGTGAAAGGACACATGTTCAGTAGATGGAGTAAATAATAGCAACTCAGCCACCCTTTTTTCCTATGCAGTCTACTCTGATGATGCTGTATTCTGAAAGAATAGCTTCATCTGTGATTTCTGGTTTAAGCCATGCTTCAGTCACGGTAATGATGTCAGGAGTGTAGGTGGCCTTCCAGGCATGCAATTATGGGTGTAGATCTGAGAGACTGTGAACATTTATATTAAAAGATTAAGACCAAGTTTGGCTGTGTGTGATACTTCAAGAGGAGGTATGAATGGAAGGTGATGTGAAGGTATGTTAGCTTGGGTGGGTCCAGGATCTGTGAGAGGTGATAGTGTTGGGCAGTATTTGCTCTGCTATAGCTGGGTGTTTGCTGATGAAGTAAGAGGTGTCATTTTTGGTAAGGTGAAAGAATTAGGTGCTATGGGGATTTGGGAGAATTTCTTGAGATGTAGGACTTTGCAATCATACAGCAATCCAGTAATGGCACTGAAATGGTGTATGGGTATGAGATGATGTTGGTATGAGTAGGGATCATTTAGTAGATTGGTTGAAGAGTGGAGATGGTAGGTTATTTTGGATATGCAGACCAGAAGAATGGTGATTAGAAAGCTCTATGGCATTTTAGTGTTTTGTTGTGGAGTTCTGTTATGTAAATTTAGATTAACGAAGTATGATTACCTATGCAGGAAAGTTAGATAAAATGTGTACTGAAGGAAGGGAAATTGGAGGGTAAAGAATTGTCAACAGGAAGGATGCTGTGTATGGGTATAGGAGAGTGACTATATTTTGCTCTGAGAATATACTACTGAATTATGTTTGAAAATAAACTGTGGTTTAACTATGGTTAACCAATGATGAGTGCTTTTAATCAGTAGCCTACTGGGAGAATATGTATTATATGAATAGTTGTTTTAGGTTGATATTATGTAATAAAATGTTAGGGTTACCCAGCGGTGGAAAGCATAATGTACAGAGTAGAAATCCTATGAGGACATTAGTTGTTACTTATTTTATGTGTTTTGTATTCAGCATTAATATATCTTCAAGGAGAGAAAATAACGTATGTTAAAATGGGTGGAAATAGGGTAGTGTAAGTGTAGAAATCCAGGGGGCAGCTGGGGAATTGGGGGTGAGAGGGGAGCAAAGCAAGCTTTACTCATGTTCTGGTGGGAGCCAGGCACATCATGCCTATGCAGATAGTGAACTCTGACCAATCAGTTCATTAGAACTGGTCATGCAGGCAAGGAGCCTGTCCCTAGAAATAAGAAATAAAAAAATCACCAACATATAACATGTATTGCTTTAGAAAGAATTCTAGAGAGAGCACCTATCTGAATATATACAGTACAGCAACATCTATATTACGAGTATTGCAGAGGTAAGAAACACTGCCCAGATTAACCATAATTTGATAAAGTGCAAAAAAACTTCCAGAGCAGTTGTTATGTACTTTGCACTTAGTAATACACCGTATTAGTAAACTTTGGGAACTAGGCAATTATCTGTGTTTCTCAATTATTACCAGACAGACCTTCAGATAACCTAAAGAATCTAGAGGGTTTACGATTCTACATTGTGATTTTTGGTATCCATCAGAAGCTGTCTGGCACAAATCTTGCCTGAGGCCCTTGCTCTTGAGCATTATTATTATAATGTAAAATCTGCAATAAAATGTAATTGATTGGCATAGGAAGTAGCTAAGAAGAAGAAAGACTTTAACCTCCGAATCCATTTGACCATGAAGGAACTTGATGCCCTTAAATTCCCATTGGAACTTATTGGTGCCCGCATAGTATTTCAGTTCCATTTTAAAGGCATGGATTAATGGTCTGAGTTTAGCTGGGAGGAGTTTTTTTCCATAGTCATGAGTCTTTGAGATATGACATTGTCACATATCACAGTACAGTTGAAATTAATTTTTATTTGAGACTCCGCATTCCCTTGTGTTGAAGTCACTTGGGGGTATTCTGAACAAAGGATTTCAAATAGTAAAGGGTCCTATAATTCTCTGTATGTCATGGCAATAAGGTACAGAGAAGAGAGAGAATTGCTGTAGTCTTTAAGTATAAGACAAGCCTTAAAACATTTTGACCCTTTTTGTAATGAATCCTTATATGTTCACCAGTTACACCAGATGGTGTGAGAGTAGGTTACAGAACAGGATACAAAAATCTATAATTAATCTTTCAAGAGTCATATGCTGGGGAAAATACCTGCCTGGCATAATTTCTGCTGCACCACTTATGCATAATGTTTAGTGCCATTTGAAGAGATGTGGTGTCAGTAGGCTAAGGACAATGCATCCAAGTTGGGAGTCAAACACATTTTGTCCAAGAAGAAACCATCATGTTTCCCAGATATGAAATGCCTGCAAATTGAAGTCATTGTACAGTAAGCTTATTTAACAAGAATAAGGGATTTGACTGTTCAAGACCTCTTATATCTCTACAAATCACCATCCAGTGAATACTAGGACCAGAGATCTGAATCTGCTTCAGCAAATAAATAAATCACTGTAGTGAGACAGATTTATTATGCAATGACTGCAAATCAAGGTGGAGAGTCAGATTCATCATCTGCAACAAATTTACATTTCAGATCAAGCAATATGACACACTGTCTTCCTTTAAAAAGGAGTTACACAACTGGATGGGTATTCACAAAGTCATGCCTGGCATGGCAGGCCAATTGTCTTTGAGAAAGAAAGATAAGGTCTAAGGGCAAGTAATGGCAAGGCATAAATGGCTACATTGCCCAATCACCTTGTATTTTCTATGACTTCCATGATTTCTGTAACCACAGGATCTGAACTGCAAGTCAAAAGTGGTAGACATCTATAAAAAAATAAAGTGAAAACCACTCTGTCCTTGTACAGCTGTAAACATTTTTACAACAAAGCAGGAAATGTGAGCTGTACATCTGCAGCAGTGTCAATGTCAAAACAGGTAAAACACTTGCCCTTGGTGTAGAAAGCTATGGGTTCTTTTCCAACACCATTGCTGCTGCTGCATTGCAGCATGGGGGAGTCGGGGGTTGCTACACTCTTGAGTATGTTGTCCTTCAGATAACATGTTAAACTGAGATCCCATCTGCTTGAATTGTTGGTAGCTGAGGTGGATGTAAAAGATCCCACAACACCTATCAAAATGAGTAGGGGTCCTTTATTCATACAAAGAAGATATTATTTACAAAATGTTTACATATTTACAAAATTAAAATTCTCCTTTTTCACATTTTTTCTTATTATACATCCATGCATTATCATGTCACGTTTTATCCTTATTGCACCCCCACTCCTTTTTCATAACCACCATCTGATTTTACTCAAAATCACTGCCAAAATCCATTTTCCATTGAACATAATTTCATTTATCATTTCATTCCATTTAATCCAAGTTACATAAAACAATTATCTATTCTTTTCACATATTATTTACTTCTGTTCTTATAATATCTAGATTTAATCCTGTCTCTAAGAAATTTTCATTACATAACTTTTCCCACAATTTCACTAACTCTTTTACATTTTAAATACACATGTTTAGTAGTTTTCTCTTCCCCCACAATATAGGCATATTATATTTTTCTTTTTATATGACATGTTTCCTTTCACTGATAATTCATATATTACCAGTGTCCACAAAAAATCTTGGCATTCTACTTTTTATTACACCATTTATTTCTTATCTTATAGCTTTAATTTTACCATCTACTAGCTTTTCCCATGGTTTGACAAAATAATATGGTATCATTATATCATTATACCATATTTTTCTCTTTTTCAGTTTCATTAAGTTTTATTTTCCCTATTAATATTTTTCCTGATAACATTTAATGTTTTCATTTATACCTTCTTTTTCTCTTTTACTCATTTTTACCATATCCCAAAATTTGTCATACTTACATTTAAACATTTTCCACTAGTTCTTCATCTTTTTCATTTATCAACACTTTATATAACTTTAGTGAAGCAACATATACCACTGGGTTAATTAACCCTGAACCTCTTTCTTCTTTATTTACATACAGAATTCTTAATTTTACTGGATTCTGTCTAGAACACCAAATAAATGAAGAAATTGTTTGCAATAATTAA
This sequence comes from Protopterus annectens, assembly GCF_019279795.1. NCBI lineage: Eukaryota > Metazoa > Chordata > Ceratodontiformes > Protopteridae > Protopterus > Protopterus annectens. The sequence goes on from NC_056741.1 coordinate 1,946,330,368, forward strand.
TTTTCAAACTTTTCAAATACCATTGGCAAAGTAAATGTTGTTGTTGTTGTGTCTTTCGGCTTTTCCCAGTTAGGGGTTGCCACAGCGGAACTCCGGTCCGCTAATGATTGGCAGTTGATTTTTACATGCTGAGTTGCCAGCCCTAATGCACAACCTTCAAAATGAAGTTACGCCCATTCACGCATGTCTCCACGCAGAAGACGCTCTAGCTGAGAGTTGAACCGGGCAGCATCTTACTGTGAGGCGACAGCGCTAACGCAGCACCACCACCACGACCACTGGCAAAGTAAATACACTTGCTAAATATATTTTCCCATTAAAACTGAATTTATCAAATGAACCTTTTTCCTAAATGATAATCTATATGTTTTCTAGAAAAAAATAAATTTATTTTAACTGTCCTATTATTCTTTCCCATTGAATTCTACTTACATTCTTGCTTCCAGATTTGTTACCTAAGATAGAGATTTAATTCATTGTAAAAATATATTCCCCCATATTAACCACTTTGCCTAATCCTTTACTTTTTTCTTTGTTTAATGTCATCCCTATTGCTTCTAAACATTCATTTAAGTAAAATATTACTTTTTTTAATCTGCGTTTTTTTATTGCAATTACTATAATATCATCTGCATAAGTTAACAAAACCAGAATTCTTAATCCCTTAGGTATTCTGTACCCTGCTTCCTGCATTTTATAATTTACCTCCCCTACAATCACATTTATAGTTAAAGCAAAGAGTATACAACTCATTGGACATTCCAATTGTACACCTCTCCTCATATGTACCTCTTTACTTAGCCAACCATTTACTAAAAATTTTACATTATTATTTCTATAGGCAGACATACAAAATGTCTTCATTTTCTCACTTACATTGTTTCATTATTTCCCATAAAGTGTCATGTTCTGTTGCATCAAATACCTTATTAATATCCCCATCATATGTTTAGCTTCTTCTCTTCTGTTTATAATATCATCCAGAATCTCTTACTATTATTAACAATTCTCATCATTCCTTCCCTTTTATGCTGTATATACTGTCTTCTATAACACTTAGCAACTTTGTTTCAAATCTGTTCTGTATTATTTTCATAAAAATCTTATAATCATTATTGTCCAATACTATCAGTCTCCAGTTTTTCATTACATTTTTTCTTCTTTCTTCTGAATAAATTTAAGTATTCCACTACATAATTCTTTGTAAATGAAACCTTTATTTAAGCATTCATTCAAAATCTTTAAGAAATTTTCTTTTTGTCATTCCATTAAATTTTTATACATTTCATATATGATTCTATATTCGTTTGCCCTAATACATTATCTAGCTCATGTAGAGAGATAATCTGTTTTTCAAATTATTTGTTTTCTTGTTCTGAAAACTTTCTTACTTCCCATATTATCTACAATTGAATCTTTTTTTTTTTCTTTAAACATGTATTGTACATATTCTGGTACTATATTCATAATTTGTTGCTGTGTTCTTTATATTTTTTCTTTTTTAATTCCTCTCATCACACTGCTATGTTATTTTACTATTTTACTAAAATATGCAGGTATGTTTGTTTTCCCTTGTATAAAATATCTTTGTTTAAATAATAACGCTTTAATTTTCTCTGGATTTTTTTCTATATAATTATTTTTCTTTATTGAAATACTTTCTATAATTGTTTTCTAAGTACTCCAATGCATCTTTATACATTGTCTTATATGTTTCTTTATTTATTTTTCTTACATCATACTGCAGTTGTAAATAACACCCACCATTCAGATCAATTTTTATAAAATATTCTCATAGTAATATGATCCCTCCATAGCTGCATTATTAATCTCTTTCCTTCTTCATCCCACATTTTCTCATTTATCCTTTTTATTACTTTGCCAGTTTTGTGTAGTCCTCCTTATTTTAATTTATCTCTATCCATATTGCAAGATGATCTGAAAAACCTGTTTCAATTGCTTCTCCTTTCCCTACATTTAATCCTTCTGGTGTTATGATTTAATCTATTTTGATTCTGTAAACACCCCTTCTGTAAGTTCATGAATGTTTATGCCAGAGTATTAATTTACCACATCTCACAACTTCTAACATTTTTCTTACATTGTTTCCTTTTTTTACAATTCACTCTTAAATTACAAATAAAATTTCATGTCACTATAATATTCATATTTATCACTACATAATCTAAAATTCGGTGAAATAAACTTTTTCCTTCATTGCAAGTAGCATAAGCATATAAGGCTATAATTCCATGTATTTTTTCTTTCCATTTTAAATCCACAATAATCTTTCCATTCTTATTAAAGATGAAGCTAATATTTTTTACAGAATATTCCTATTCTAGAACACTGGTCATTTTCCAAGTTCCAAATGATCTTACCCACCCCTCCCCATATTTTTTTGGGTTGTAATCTCTCTTCGCTTGTTAAGAATCTTGAATCTTCTAAAACAATTACATCTATATCACACTTATTACACCATTCTAAACCCCCTGTACATCTTACTATATTCTTAACACAAGTCACATTCACAGAAAGCCCTCTTCCCTTTTCCTTAACTTTCCAGAAATTGTAATCTTATTTTATTTTTCATCCATTTCCTTTCTTTTTCTTTTAACTTATCCCTATAAATTTTCTTTTCCTATCTTTACCCTTTACCAATATTTTTCTCCTTTTGCTTCCAAATTGATGTCTTGCTCTTTAGTTATTTCATAACCTTCCTCCATTACTTCTTTTTTCTTCCTGCTTTGTCTTCTTTATCTAATTTATCTTCTATTTCACCACTTTTAGTGTTTTTCTTCTTTTTTTCAATCACTCTTATTATTATTTTCAATCTTACAATTCATCCTTAAATGCTAAATTTCATTACCTTTATAACATTTCAATTCATATTTTCTTGCATCATGACCCAGTTCCCCACAGATAAAACATTTCCTTTTATCACAGTAATTTATCAAGTGTCCTTCTTTTCCACAAAATAAAACATGTTTTAGGTTGTCCCTAGTATTTTAAAATACACGTATTTCCTTCAACATTTATCATACTTGGAATATGTATGATTTTTGCCCTTTTTTATCTTTAGCATGATATTACATTCCATTCCACCAGTCCATAAACCCCTTTTATCATAAACCTTTGCACTGTCCAGTACTTCTTTGCATAAACATTTCAAATGTCCTTTAGTCTCGCTTTCTACTTCTGTTCAAAATTGTACATTAATCTTCTTTTTTGCTTCCCTGGTAAATGCTTTTATTACATATAAGTTCCAAATATTACAATTCTTTTTTTTCATATTTCCCAAGGAAATTTTCCATTGCAAAAACAGTCTCAAATATAATGTCACAAAATGTCTCTTTGTTTATAAGAATAACACAGTTGTTACCTCCTGGGCTTTAGCACCCAAAGGAATCATTAAGTTGTCCCAAATTTCATACCTATCTAGTTCTTTTTCTTCTTTGTTTTGAATCCTCACTACATACTTCCTCCTCACATTGTCTTCTGATTACTTTTTTTTTCTGTTGCTCCCCTGATGCCTTATTTCGCTTTTTCTGCATAGGATATTCTTTCCCTTTCACAATCATTTTCAGGATAGACACTGCTTCATCTATTTGCACTTTATCCATAGTGTGATCACAGGAAACATTTATTTCATTTTCTGGCTCACTCAGCAACATTTCTTTCACTATATCATCCCACATCCCTCCTAACTGGAGGGTTGTAATAACATAGACTGGCTTGTCAGCTTCTCTTTTTTGGTTTCAGCAAACAAGTATTGCAGTAAAATTACTTCAGAATCCTCCACAGTCTTACTGGTACTCTCTACAGCAGTGATGTTTGCCTCCATGCCTTCCTCCATCATCTTCACATCATGTACCATCCTCCCAGTTGCTCCTGCACTAGGAATGGGACATGCATTCTCACTCATTGGCTCCATTACTATGAGTAGGGATTCTTTATTTACATAATCCATAATTATTTAAGCAGTCAATAATTCTTTACATTCTTAATTATTGACAATATAAACATTATTTTTCAATAATTTAATATACATATATATATATATATATATATATATATATATATATATATATATATATATATTTCAAATCACATCCTCTTTTCCTCTTTTTACATTTTGCTTCATGAAATAAATCATATACTTTTTAATTTCAAACTCCCACTCCAATTTACACAACCAGTACCTTATTTTCTTCAACACCATTGCCAAGTCCCATTTTTCTTTAAACAGAATTTCCGTAACCCTCTGATTCAAGATCAACCATAGCATAACAAATTTTTTTTATGAAGACTTTGAACCTCTTTCTTACTTTTGTTTCTATAATACCCACATTTGATTATATCCATGTCTAAATCATTCACATCTTTAAATCCATTCACATATTTATTTCCTATAATCTTTCTCCATAACATTTTTGATCTCTTGCATTCCAGAAAAACATGTTCACAAGTTTCAAATTTCCCAAAATTTAAACATACTCCATCTTTTATACTTTTATATGGCATATTTGCCGTTACTCGTAATGTTTGTATAGGCAGTCTCCATAAAAAATCTTGACTTTCTATATGTCTTTTACATCTTTTCATTCTTGCAATGTCATTCCTTTTCTCAATGTTTAATTCTTTCCAAGAATATATCCTATAATATTTTCCATAATCCATTCATACCATTCTTTTCTCTTATCAGTTTCATTCACATTTATTTTCCACAGTATACCCTTGTCTTGATAATTTTGCATTTCTTTATTACAACAAACCCCTTTTTTCTTGAACTAGGAAAAATCAAACATTCTGTTTATATTTTAAACTTAATATTTGTGTTAATAATAAACCTTCATTACTGTATATAAGTTTAATGAGGACATATACATTATAGGGTTTATTAACCCTAAACCTCCTTTTTCACTTTTCACATACAGTACCCCTCTTTTCATAGGGTTAAACCTTGATACCATTATATACATCTTTTTCTAAGTTTAACGGAGGATTATGAATGCCAGCTAGATACACAATCTTTGCTAACAGCACATAATTTATTAACTAGACTTTTTTTAAAGGAAAGCCTAAAAGACTTCCAAAAAATAGACGTATGTTTTATTTCTTCTATTTTTTCTTTCCACATGGAATTTGCAATTTCTTGTTTCCCAAAGTGTATCTCAAAGATCTTAATTGTATCCTTATTGAAATTTATTCCACTAATCCTTCCCTTAAAACCTAAATCTTGACTTTTGTCTTTATTTAATATAAAACCAATAACCTGAATAATTTCTTGCATTTGTTTTATCATGGTATCCATACTTGTTTCATTCTTTGTTGTAATAATAATATGAATATTATCTGCATAATTTAAGAAAATGGGCATTTTTATTCCTTCATTTGAAATATAGCTCATAATATCCATCTCCTTATTCATGTACATAGGTATTGCATTCATTACTAATAGAAATAACATACCGCTCAATGAAAAGCCTTGTCTAATACCCTTTTCTATCATTATATCTTCACTCAGCCTTTCATTTATTATAATCTTCACTATGTTATACTTATATGGTAATGTGCATATTTTTAAGGCTCTTACTTACATTATACATATCAAACATATCCCATAATACTGCGTGGTGAATCGAATCAAATGCTTTGCTTAAATCTCCTACCATTACGTTTGCCGGAACATTTCTAACTACTGTATCATCTACAATTTCCTTTATTATTAACAATAAATCTTGAACTTTTTTCCTTTTATGCCAAACACATGTTCATTTACATTACCTACTTTTTATTTTATCCTTTTTTGTAATATTTTCATAAACATCTTATAATCTGTATTATTTAACACAATTGGTCTCCAATTCTGTATTTCTTCTTTCTCACCTGTTTCTATATAAACCTAATGATACCTCTGCATAGCTCTTTATACCTGAAACCTTTTTATAACTATTCATTTAATACCTTTATAAACAATTTCTTTTGGCCTATAGTCATATTTTATACATCTTAAATTCTATTCCACCAGGTTCTGTTGTAGAACCTAAATTCATAACTTTTATTGCCTGTTCTAGTTCCTCAATTCTTGCATCTTTTCTAAATCCTTATTCTTCATGTTGGAAAATGTATATACCTTCCAGTCTTTCCTTGTCTTTGTTCTCTGCTCTTTAAACAATGTCTTAATATGTTCTTTTACTTCATTCATAATCTCTTCTTGTGTATTATGCATTTTACTTGAAGAATCTTTCATTTCCCTCATTACACTATTATTCTTTTTTAATTATTTTACTTAAATATGGAAAATAAAATCAGTACATGGCAAGAAGCTGATGCGCATACAAGACACTTAAATTCCATTGACAAACTTGGTAAAACACTTTAAAAATATAAAAAACAAATGGTTGAGCACTTTCGTCTGTTAATTCGACATCTTCAGAACTGCTAGCTACTAAGATAATAAGCTTAAAATAACCGTTTGTTTTTTATATTTTTTAAAGTGTTTTACCAAGTTTGTCAATGTAATTAAAGTGTCTTGTATGCGTGGAAGCCGCTTGCCATGTACTGATTTTATTTGGGATTGGGGATTTGTACTTGGTACCTGGGTTTGGTTCTTCTTACTTAAATATGGTGCAATTTCTTCTTTTTTCCTTTCAGGAAGTATCTTTGTACAATAAATGTTCTTTTTTTCTTATTCAAATCATATAATTTTTGTTCCTTAATTAAAGGATTTTAGCTCTAATTCTCCCTGTAAAGTCATTGTACGATACCATGGCACAGTCTACATAACGCTCTACAAACACACACAGGGACTTTTGTACAGAATCCTAATAATCGCTTTAATATAGCTTGAATGTTCCATACATGCTTAAACATAGTAAGTGTTGCGCACGTGGGGCCGCTGTAAGCACCTCCACTCCCTTGTACTGTTAATTCATTCTTGCTGGGCAGAGTTCATTTTGCTAATACTTAATTCATTTTTATTGGGGCAGAGTTGATCAGAGTCCTGCACCTGAAATGTTTTTGTTGATGTACTATTGATTTAAAAGCTAATGCCAGTGAATTCATTTTTAAAGTAAAAAGCATATGCAGCTCTTTCTTTCCTAGCTATCTCTCTGCATTTTGTAGAGTTTTTAGAGTCATAGTTGTACCTGATTTATATTGTAATCTTAGGCGTTTATATACAAATAGAGTATTTTGATGTTTATTGAGGTAATTACATGTAAATGTGTCTGTGATAACTCTTTACTTGCTCTCTAATTCTAGTATTGTCTGCCTCACTACCTTTTTCTCTCTTCCTACATTTACCAGCCTGTGATCCAGTACATCCCTGTACTATAACACCAGAATTCACCCTGCTGGACGCCTCTGAAAAATAGCCCAATCTAGGAATTTACCTACCAGCTCCCTGAGAGGCCATCCTTTGTTAAAAGACAGTGAAAGTATGTGCTGAAACAGCTACTAGAACATTGTACTAATATTAATGTTTAAAAACTCTCCTAGGTTAGGCAAGCGTCCCACTCAGGTTAGCCAGCAGCCAACAACCCCCCACATTTATCATTTATCTCTTTAACTAAACTTATATCCAGCTTGCTCACTCTCTTCTAATAACTACCCCATCTCCCCCTCTCCCGTAGCCTGTTACCCCCTGTAGGCGAACAATTCTTTGCAATACAGTACTGGCCACTCGGTGGCGCCTTACCTAAGCTTTCTGTATTCCCACAACTATTCTTTACCAAACCTCCCTAACCCTGTTTTTCAGTTTTTACTTTTCATGGACTTACTCGTCACCTTCTCACCCTTGTCCTAAGGCATCTTTACTTACATTCTACTCCTCTGACAGCCTAACTTTATTCTTACTAGCCTCATAACTTACCTTTACTTTCTCTCACTTTCAGACTTACCTGCAGAATTCTCCCACTTCGCAGATTGTCATCCTTGATAGTCCACTCTCTTGTCTCTACCTGCTCCCTTCAGGCTCACTCCGCTCCCCTACCCTGCCCCCAATTCCCACCAGCCCCAGTGGTCCTAGATTTATTCCACTAAAGACACACCCCCATTACACTAACTCCAATCACACAAATTTCATCATTACCACACCCAGCCCCAATTCTCACAACACACCCACTGATACCTTACCTTTCATCCCCCTTGTTAATACACATCAGCTACTGACACTCCTCCTAACCTACCTATAAAACCTAGCTCAACTTTAATTCCCACCTCACTATCCAATATTATGTCTAAATCAATTATGCCATTCCAATTACAACTATTAATATTGGTCTCACTCTTACTTGCTCTAACCACTACCTATCTCTTAACCTCCTACGAAATACGTCTTTACTCTACCCTTCTCTACCCTTCCAAACACACTTCAACACCAACACTAGCTGTCTCTCCAAACATTCTAAATTTCATTTGCAAACCCAGCTACCTACTAGCTAAATATCACAGACTAGTACACATTAAATATAGCAACCTAAAAACTAAAAAATCATTTGACTACTACTGTAAGCCTCTCCAGCCTAACCACTTTACAATCCTCCACTCCTTAATAGACGGGGACATTTATCCTAACCCTGGCCCAAACTCTACCCTTACCACTGCAAACTGTAACCAATATAAAACTAGTACCCTACCTCCTACCAAACTGTCCAATTCACTCTCTATTGCTCATCTTAATATACGCAGTATTTGCAATAAAATCGCTCAAGCTCATGCCCTCCTAGATGTCCACCTATTTGACATCCCATGTTTATCAGAAACATGGCTAAAACCTACTATAAAAGACAATGAAATCACCCCTTCAGGTTACAACATAATTCGACTAGACTGCACAACCAAAAAAAGGTGGAGGGGTAGCAATTCTCTACAAAGCAGAACTACAAGTTAGCACTGTAAATCTTAACCAACCATTAGATAATAATGCCGAAATAATTATCTCAACATTCCAGCTTAACACACATAAAGCTATATATATCACTTGCACATATCTTCCCCCAGGAAATAACATTAGCTTACTCGAATATATTCTCAATTGGCTTTCTTCTAATCTCCCACAAGAAACCATAGTCCTAGGGGACTTTAATATAGACTGAAATTCATGTAACAGTACAAACCCACCCACCCATATTAACCTTTATGGCTTCTCACAAACTATAAACTCCCCTACCAGAACTAATAGACTTAACAATAAAGATAGTACCTTGGATTGGATACTCACTAACAGTCCTCATCAAACTTACACAACAGGAACTCTTCCAGATGACCTAAGTGACCATTCGCTAATATACATTATCAGACATAAAACCAACCTAACTTTCCCTAACACTTTCAGAACAGTACATACCAAAAAGCATTTTTAACCCCGAGCTGTTCCAAACAGAACTTATACAATGTAATTGGACACCATTAAAATCTCTCCCTATAAATAAAGCAGTTGAATACTTTAATTCCACATTCTTAAAGATCCTGGACCATCACGCCCCAACACGCTCTACTAGAAATAAAGCTAAACCAGCCCCTTGGCTCTCTAATAATACTAGGCAACTAATCCTTCGCAGAAACAAATCATGGGCAAAATGGCGTACTACTAAGAATCCTAGAGATCACCAAACCTTTAGACAACACTGAAATAATACAAAAAAAGCCATCTTACTAGACAAAAAACTATTACCTCCAATTACAACAATCCTCCCTCAAGGAACCAAAAAAATTTTGGACTAGCGTTAACAAACTTCTATACCCTGGCCAAACTATCACCCCCAACCCACTAGGCTCTAACCCTGAGAATCCAACACAAACAGCCAATGCCTTTAATTCTTTCTTCCCTGACACTATCCATACTCTTGCTAGCCATATATCTCCCAACACCTCTAATCTGCCTACTCCCACTACCAACCCACCCCCATTATTTCATTTACAACCAGTGTCCACATCCTATATCTTCTCCCTTCTCCAAAAACTAAAACCAACCACCACTTCTGCTGGCAAACTCCCAGCAGAATTCCTGCAAAAAGGAGCTAAAGCTATTGCATATCCCATCTCCATTCTGATAAACAGAACCATAAATGAAGGCACTATCCCATCTATCTGGAAAATTTCTCATATCATCCCACTACATAAAGGTGGGAACTCCAATGACTTTTCTAACTTTCGTCCCATAGCTCTACTATCCCCACTTGCAAAAATAATGGAAAAGTGCATTCACAATCAACTTCTTAACCACCTTCTCCATCACAACCTAATAGCCAACTGTCAACATGGATTCAGACCTTTCCACAGTACCACCACTGCCCTGCTATCCTTCACAAACTGTATCAACAAAAACCGCAACAATAATATTCTTTCCTCTGCAGTCTTTAGCTTTTGACATGGTTAATCACCAACTCCTTCTACACATACTGAAATCCCTTTCACTCGACCCTCTATCTATGAATTGGTTCACATCTTACCTTGAAAACCGACAACAGGCTGTACTCTGGCAAAATAAACTATCTAATCACCTTCCTATCTCCCTAGGTGTTCCACAGGGCTCCATATTAGGTCTACTCCTGTTTTCCATTTATATCAATGACCTTCATTTAGCCATTCCACTCTCCACCTGCATTCAATATGCAGATGACTCTACTATAATCTGTTCAGCCACTTCCCAAGCCGAACTTCAGTCACTTACCCAAAAAACTTTTAATACTGTAGGACAATGGTTCTCTAACCGCTGCCTCCTCCTAAACCCCCAAAAAACTAAACTGTTACTCTTCACACCAACCCAAAAGTCCACTCCTTTACATTTCACTCTCACATCCAATAATGGTACTCTTATTTCTCCTGACCCAACCACCAAACTCTTAGGAATTACAATTGACAACAACCTCAACTTTGATACTCACATTAATACCACAATAAAATTAGTTAACAGAAAACTAGGATCCCGCTACAGAATCAAACACTTTCTTACACCAGTAGCAAGTACCGCTATAGCCAGAACTCACTTAATCCCAACCCTACTCTATGCTTCTCCCATATACACCAAATAACCTCAACAAACTAGCTACATCCTATAACAATATTGCTAGATTTACTACAGGCTTTCCTTTCAGAACTCATCACTGCCTGAATCTAAAACAACTAGGCTGGCTAGAATTTCTTAACCAGCTTCAATTACACGAACTTACAATAGCCCATAAGACCCTGTATCAACCCAGCAACACTCCAATACTCTCTAGCCTCATTACACATTATAATAATCTCAAGAATCTATGCTCCTCAAACAAAATGCTGATTAATACTACCAAATCAAAAAACTCAGCAGGTGACTCCTTGTTCTCTAATGCTGTCGGAAAATTATGGAATCAACTACCGCCTGACCTCACATCTCAGACCTCTCTCTCACTTTTTAAAAGGAATCTAAAACTATTTCTCAATAAACACTGGTTATGCTCCTGCACCAACCCTGACTAACTTTTTTCCTTTACTCTAATTTTCATCCTACATCCTTTACAATCCTCCCTCTCTATGTTTCAATATACTATGTTTTGCATACAAATCAATGTTTACATGTATATTGTACCCTCTTTAGTATATTACCCTTTTCAGATTTTTGATTATGTTATTATTTACATTGAGTATTATAATTATGTTCATCTAAAAAAATGTTTTTTATAATGTTCTTATGTAACAATTGCTGTTTTTACATTGTTTCTTTCATAACCTCTATTAATTTTGTATGTTTTCCTGGAGCTTTTCTCCCCGGGCCTCTACTGAAAATGGGCATGTATCCAGTTAGACTAGCCCGGTCAACAAATGTAAAATAAAATAAAATAAATAAAATAAGTCACCATTCTTCTCTAAACAATCAGTCATTTCATTGTTTAAATTCTTATGTATTATTTTTTCCATGTATAGCTTCTCTTTCTCCCATGTTACTTAGCATTTTTCATATTTCAGTTTAAAATTTAACCACCACTCTGACCAATCTTTATAAAATTCCCTCATGTATATGTGATCTTGCCATAATGTCATAACCTATTATCTGAAGTAGTTAACTTCATTTGTTCATCAACCTGTGGGTATCGGATCCATATCGGATCTGAGCCGGCAGCTTTAAACAGCTAAGATCCAAGCTCCAAGCTCCTCCCCCTTACCCCATAATCCCCTGCCATCCCTCTCTGACCTCAGATCTCGTTTGCCACGGTTGAATCAGCAGCTTAGAACAAGTTCCAGGCGTGGGAGTTAGCTGTTTAGTTAGAAAAAAATCCTTATTATCTACCTTTTTTCTTATAGCTAAATTGCTGTTGTGTGTGTTGCTCCCTAGTTAAAAATTTTTAGTTCTATAATTTGTTAACTTGTTAACTTTAGTGTAGTTTAATTTCCTTCCCTCCCCCCGTGTGTGTGAAGGCGTGTGTGTTGTCCCTTGTGTTTTATTTAGTCAGACTATGTCTGAGGCCCCAAAAACCTTTTTCTCTAAATGCACCGAGTGTGGCCATAAGCTATCCCCAGCGGATGGCCAAACTCAGTGTGTTATCTGCCTTGGGGTTGACCACCTCTCCTCAGGCTGCACTATTTGTGCAGCCTTCAACCCCAGGGCCCTAAAGGACAGGAGGTCGAAGTTGATTCTGGCGGTACTTTTGCCCCAGGACTCAACTTTGTCCTCCTCTCCCTCCGTGGCACCACCTGATGCGGCCGCTGCAGTGCCTCCTTCCATCCCTGCTCCCCTGGCCAGGACTCATCCTCCCACCTTAGGTCAGGAGGAGAGGGAGGCAAGTTGGGAGAGGAAAAAAGAGAGACATCACAAGCGGCGGGCCAAGTCTTCCTCCTCGGCTCCGCCGGCTAAACAGGCAGCCTCTCCCAGGGCTTCCAGGCCTTCTCTTTCCCAGCTCTGTTCACCTCCTTTCTCCCTGGAGCTGGAGGAGGAGACCTGGTCACCTTCGAGGTCATCAAGGCGGCACTCCTGGCCCACCTCGGTGGCCTCTTCTAGGTCCACCCGAAGCTTATCCGATGCAGATATGGACCGGATGATGCGTAGGTTCCTCCAGGCCCAGCTGAAGATGAGAGTGCTCCTGCCTCCCCTCCTCCGGGGGGGGAGCTCGACCCCCTTTTTTGCCCCGATTGCTCCTTCTCTGACCCACTTCCGGGGTTAGGAGCCTTTGGATCCAGGTTGCATAGGAGCCGGGGGAGGTTCGGCGCCGATAGTACCTTGTACTTCGGCTCTGACTGCACCCTCGAGTTTGTCGGGTCCCTTTTCGGATCCGAGCTCTCGCAGCTGAGAGCTGAGCTTCGGATCCAGAGGTGTCAGTGTGTCTTCGGCTCTGTCTCGGTCAGAGCATACTGGCCATTCGGATCCGATTGCTTCGGGATCGGCTCCGATCCACACATTGGATCCGAGGGGACTGCTCTTGGATCCAAGAGACAGCAGTTCTCCTTTGGCATTCGATGTTGTGGAGAGGGCATTCTCGAGGGATTCGAGGCCCCAGGCTCCTTCTACAGGTCCACCCTGCACTCTCTCTCAGATGGGCCTACCTTCCATCACCTGGCCCCAGGGACAACCTGCACCTACGTCCCAGATGGTTCCCTTGGAGGAACAAGATGTGGTTGGTGAGGCCTCTTTCGACAGCCCCCCTGAGGAGGTTCCTCACAAACGTAAGTGTAAGAGGAGGCACTTGGACTCACCTGAGTTCTTGACGGAGGACACAGACTTAGAGGAAGGGGAAGGTTCCCCAAGGTCACCCCCCGAGGACATCTCCTTCGGAGACATCATGGAAATGCTTCGAATTAGAGGGGGGTGGTCAGCCCAAAAACCTTCCTTGGATGAGTCTGTGTTTCTGGAGGCATTTGACGCAGGCCCATCTACCTCTTGGGTGTCCCCTCCCGCCGATCCCCTGGTAGATCTGATTACTACCAGGGCATGAAAGGAACCGGACACTGGGGAGCCCATTCCTAAGAGACCACATAGAATCCTCAGTCCCCCCACTGATAGGATAGTTTGGAGCAAGGGTGCTCCAGCAGATGCCATGTTGGTGGCGGCCACCACCAAGAAGGAACTAGCCCAGGAGAGTTCCTCAGTCCACCCTCCCGACAAGGAGTCTCGGACGATGGACCACCTGGGGAAGCGGATATTCGCTTTAGCTACCTTCTCCATAAGGTCACTGAATTATATGGCACACATGATACGACTCCAGCGGGATCTCATCAAGGAATATGCCGGGTCACTCCCAGAGTCCATGTCAGCCGAGGATAAGAAGGTATTCTCAGCTCGAATGGCCACTCTTAAGTCCATTTCGAATGCCTCTATGCGGCTCCTTTCCCATACTACGGTAGGAGCCACTAGAGCTAGCGGAGCGGGCATTGTCTTATGACGACATGCTTGGCTCTGCCTTTGTGATTTTGCGGAACTCTTCAAGGCGTCCTTCGCAAATGCCCCATTTGACGGTTCTTCGCTATTTGGCAAGACCGTCCGCAACACGCTGGTCCAGAGCGAGAAAGATGGGAAGATGTTGTCTGCCGTCGGAGTCCACTTCTCGCCTCCCCAGAGGTCCTTCTCCAGGAACCAAAGGGGACAAAAGAAGATGTGATTCTGGAAGTCTCAACAGTCCCGTTTTGCTCCGGACCCCTCGTCCTTCAGAGGCAGAGGAGGACAGGGTGGACGCCGGCCCAGAGGCAGAGGGGGACCGAAGAATTTTGGGTCAAGAGAACCCTTTTCTGATTGGCCCACGCAGCAGCCCTGAAGGGTTACCCGACTGTTCCACTCTGGAGGCAGTCAAGAGGTGCTTCTTGAGGCACCTAGCAGTTTGGGAGTCCATTACAACAGATTGCTGGGTGCTTCGAATCATATCCAGAGGTTACAAAATTCCCTTTCTGTATCCCCCTCTCAGACCCTGGAGCCTCCCTGATGTCCCACCCAATCAAAGGGAGGCAGCAGCCACAGAAATAAACCAGCTGCTAGAAAAAAGAGTGATCCAGCACGTCCCCCGAGACCAATCCGGATCGGGCTTTTACTCCAGGTTCTTTCTGGTGCCAAAAAAGATGGGGGACTTAAGGCCAATCCTCGACCTGTCCTTTTTAAACCTGTCAGTGGCCAAAGAAAAGTTCCGGATGGTCACCATTCAATCCATTCTCCCACTCTTACAGGAGAATGACTGGATGTGCTTGATAGACCTCAAGGATGAGTAATACTACATTTTGATGGACAGACGATCCAGAAGGTTTCTCCACTTCCGGCTTGGAGCCAGCCACTACCAGTTCAGGGCCCTTCCCTTTGGTCTCACCACAGCCCCCAGGGTGTTCACAAACGTTTTAGCAGTTGTAGCGGCCCACCTGAGACTCCAGGGAATACAGGTCTTCCCGTACCTGGACGACTGGCTCCTGACCGCCCCCACCAGGCATCTACTATGTTCAGCCAGAAATTACTTCCTTCACCTGGCCTCCCAGCTGGGAATCACAATCACCCTCAAGAAATCTTCCCTTCAACCAACTCAGATCTTAGACTTCATAGGAGCCAGGTTAGACACAAACCTATTGAAAGTCTCCTTAACTCCGGACCAGCTGCGAACTCTGAAGCTCCACGTACTGGCCATTCTACAATCCTCGGCTCCTCCAGCGGAATTGGTCCTGAGGGCTCTAGGTTCCATGGCAGCAACAATCAATCTGCTACCTTTAGCGCGCTTGAACATGAGGATACTACAATGGACCTTGCAGGTTCAGTGGTCCATCCTGCAACATCCACTGAGTTCACCCATTTCCCTCAGCAGGGTTTGCAGGAAATCCCTGCTCTGGTGGATCCAGTCCCTGGACCTCCAGATAGGGCGTCCCTTCTCTATGTCCCCACCTCTAGCCACGGTGACCACGGATGCTTCTCACTTAGGGTGGGGGGGGCACTGTATGAGCAGAACCGTCCAAGGCACGTGGACCCATTCAGAGACCTTGCTGCATATCAGTGTCCTAGAGATGAGAGTGGTGCTTTTGGCGTTGCAAGCACTCCAGGCCCTTCTTCCCTTAGAGACAGTTGCAATTCAGACAGACAACATGTCAGTGGTCTGGTATATCAACAAACAGGGGGGGAACCAGATCCTACCCACTTTGTCGAGAGGCCATGAGAGTTTGGGAATGGGTGATCTCCACCAACCGCTTTCTCATAGCGACACACATTCCAGGTCGGTCGAACATTTTGGCGGACAGGCTGAGTCGAACCATCCTCTCACCGTATGAGTGGTCTCTGAACCCCAGAATAGCAAAGCAAATCTTCCTCAAGTGGGGTCAACCTTGCTGCGATCTCTTTGCGTCTCCTTTGAACGCAAAGTGCAGCGACTACTTCGCTCTAATTCTCCCACCAGGGGAATCCCCCAGAGATGCTCTGGTGCATGTTTGGCCATACGGTCTACTTTATGCTTATCCCCCTATTCCCCTAATGCTAAAGTTCTTGCAGAAAGCCTGTCAGTTGGGGAGCAGAGTGATCCTCATAGCCCCATTCTGGCCTCGTCAAACGTAGTTCCCATGCCTATGGTCTCATCTAGTGAATCCTCCATGGATTCTAGATCCCACCCCGGATCTGATCTCTCACCCACTAGGATTATCAACCCTGAATCTGGACAACCTCAAGCTCATGGCTTGGTTGATCCAGTTCCAGTAATAGCTAGGACTCCAGGCATCTCGTCCTCTGTTAAGGCTATCTGAGAAAGGTTTATAACAGCAAATATAAACGCTTTACAATCTGGGTGGAGCATAGAAAATTAGATCCCTTTACAGCCCTGATACCAGCAGTGTTAGAATTTTTGTCAACTTTATTCGACCAAGGTGCTAGCTCTTCTATGGTCAAAGTCCAATTAGCCGCGATTTCCCATTATTATGTGGGAAGTGATCTCGGTTCCTTAGCCTCTTCCAAATTATGTAAGACTTTCTTAAAGGGCACTTTCCTCTTAAGGCCTCTGGTTAAAGACACAGTCCCTCCATGGGATTTAACCCTTGTTCTCCAGTCTCTGACGACCCCTCCGTTTGAACCTGCAGCTTCAGTGGATCTAAAATATTTATCTTGGAAAATGGCTTTTCTCATTGCTATCACTTCAGCTAAAAGGGTTTCGGAGCTTCAAGCCCTTTGCACCAAACCTCCATACTTGGTCTTCCATAAAGATAGAGTCTCCCTCAGGACCAGTCCCTCCTTTCTACCCAAAGTTGCTTCTGAGCCCAACATCAATCAATCTATTAATTTACCAGTTTTCTTTCCAAATTATCAAAACAGGGGTGAATACAAACTACATTCTCTGGACGTACACAGGCAATTGAGATTCTACTTGCACAGGACCGCTGAACATAGGAAATCTGAGCAACTCTTTGTATCCTTTGCTAAACCCTCTTTGGGCAAACCAGTATCAAAAGTTACATCCAGATGGATTTCCCAATGTATACTTCTTGCATATAAGAGTTCTGGCCGGCCTGAACCTGAAGGAGTCCACGCTTATTCTACCTGATCGATCTCTACTTTTGTGCTCTAGAGTTTCCTTGGATGACATTTGTTCAGCAGCCACTTGGGCTTCATCCCATACTTTCATTAACCATTACAAGTTGGATATAATTTCCAGAGGGAGAGCATCCTTCGGCTCTGCAGTGCTCCGGAATATCCTTCCATGAGGACCTCCCAGGTTTGGGTAGCTGGGGACTCTGTCCCACAGGTTGATGAACAAATTAAGTTAACTACTTCAGATAAAGAAGTTATGTACTTACCATAACGTTCCATCTGAGTAGGTAAACTTCATTTGTCAGCAACCAACTCCCCCCCCATCCCCCTAACCTATAGTGCGTCCTAGAAGGATTTCTTGTCCTTTTTCTCCGGATAACACCAGGTTAGGATGTGCAGGTGATCCTTTGTTTGGTAATGTTCTATGTTTCTATAGCAAACTCGATCTGAGGTCAGAGAGGGATGGTAGGGGATTATGGGTAAGGGGGAGGAGCTTGAAGCTCGGATCTTAGCTGTTTAAAGCTGCCGGCTAGGATCCGATATGGATCCGATACCCACAGGTTGCTGACAAATGAAGTTTACTTACTCAGATGGAACGCTATGGTAAGTACATAACTTCTTTTTCTCCCTTTACCATCCCATTTCACTTCATTTATTCTTTTTATACCTTTCCCTATTTTTATATAATCATCATATCCCTTTACTATAATCCATATTGGACTGTGATCTGAAAAAACTGCAGTAACACTTCCTTGTTGTTTAACTACAAGAGCAACCTTGGATGTATAATATATAACATTAAGTATCCTGTTTTTTTTTTTTGCTTATTTTTTCGAGTTATTTATAGCACTTTGTCTACTGCATACTTTTCTAGCTAGTTTCACTTTGTGTGAGGTATTAACTGGAAATTGTCCACTTTTATTAAGCATCTTTTTGGGTTGTTTGATTCTGATCTCCTGCCAAGGAGAGTGTCATATAACTTGTTTGCAGTTCAAAGCTTTCTCTAGAGGCTTGTTTATCTGTTTAAAAGTTTCATTTAAAGGCTCACTACTGCTTTTCTGCTGTGAGAAACATTTCTGCAGTTTGTTTCCTACCCTCCCTCCCTATTTGTATGCTGTTCTTATAGTTGGTGGCTTTGCAGTTGCCTGCCCCTACTGTAAATTTGATCTGGAACACTCCTCCCAGTCTAGTGTCATTACCTCATTCTACCTAATACAGGGAGAACATTTGAGAAGGCCAATCCACTTAGTTTCTGCTCCTCCTTTCTCTCTTTCCACTTAAAACATTTTTTTCTAAGCTTGTTTCCTGCCTTTCCTGTGGGTAGTCTAGTCTGGATACAAATTTGCTGTGTCCAGGACTGTTTGTGGGCTTCTGAGCCCCCAAGCTTTCTGTGTTGGAGGAAAGCCTTCTAGCTTAATTTTGTTTCTTAGACCTAGCCCAGTTTTTTACTTTCAGCACTCAAGTCTGTTTCTTTGAGCTCAGCACTTGTTCAGAACTCTTTGTAATCACTAAATAAGCTACAAATTACTACAGCACTCAATTTTCCTCACTTGTCTAGAGGAAAACAGTTTCTAGTACTTAACAAATAAGCACCTATCCAGGCATGTCTAAGGGTCAGCTCCCGGTGTTTTCTCCTGTCTACCTGATGGTTCTGGGCATCTTGGGGCAATGCAGCAATTGCCTCATGTGCACAGACAACCCTCTCTTCCTACCACCCAACACTGCAACCTGTGAGAGATGCACTTAGATAGCCAAACTGGAAGCAAAGCTCTCTACACCCAAGACTGGACTAGATAGGCAAGAGGAGAAGGTAAACACTTTCACCACACCACACTCATCACATAGTCCCTCAAAACCTACACCACCAAAACACACACATAGAAACACAAAACACACACCTACATTTGCAGAGGCTCTCAGTAAAATCCTGCTCAAGCAACAGGGACCACCAAAGCAGAAACACAAGCAACCTCCACACCCTAACACAACCCAAATGACACATAGCCCACAAACTCAGTGTGCCACTCAACCACAGCCCATAAGGCATAACAATGTACCCAACACTCTAGTCATAGGTGACTCTATAGTCAGGCACACTGATATTCCACTCACCAGGCTAAACAAGGAGTAAGTTACTGTCAGCTGCCTGTCAGGTGCCAGGATCCGCCACATAATGCATGCACTCAGGTCACTCCACAACAAGTACAAATATGACTCTGTCATTGTCCATGTTGGTGTGAATGACCTGAGATGTACCTCCCTGGACTACATGAAAAGGGACATGGAGGAGCTGTCTGATCTTGTAGCCCAGACACGTATGACCCTAGCCCTGAGTAGCATCCTGCAAAAACCCAGAATGATACCACAGTACAAGGACAAAATGACTGACTTCAACAACTGGCTAAGCTTCTGGTGTCATTTTAAGGGGATCCAGTATCTGTCTGCCTGGGATGACATGATCGACAAACCATGATGCTTTGCCAGAGATGGCCTGCACCTGTCGCCCCTGGGATTCCAGATACTGGCTAATGCTCTAGCCACCCATATAGTGCCTTTTTTAGGCAAGGTTCAAATGACAAATTCATCACCATAACAGGTACAAGCAAGCAAACTCTGAGGGTATTGCTACTCAATGCTAGAAGTCTAAACCTCAAAGTGCACTCACTCGAGGCACTCCTTAAAATGGAGAACATCGATATCTGTGCAGTGACAGAGACATGGTTCAAGGCTCCAAAGAGTACCCCTGCATTACCAGGCTATAATTCATACCACACCTTTCGGCCACCTAATGTGGACCAAAACACTAAAGGTGGAGGCGTGTCCATATTCATTAAGGATATCCACATCTCCAGGCTAGTTGCTCAGCATAATGCATCCGAGATTATCCAAGTGCAACTAACTCTGGGCAAGACCGCAATCCAAATTGTAGCTTGCTACAGATCCCCCAACATGCCCCAGGATTCCCACTCCTCATTTCTTGATACACTGTAAATATTAGTGTACAACCTAACACCCTAATAATGGGCGATTTCAACTACCCCACCATTAACTGGGAAAACTACTCATATACCAACTCTTGTGCTCAACGTTTTCTGGAATTCATTAATTCCAATGCCTTGGATCGACTTATCCACACCCCCACCAGAGGCAGCAATATCCTAGACCTGGTTATTACCAACATGGGCAACCAATGCTCCACACTAGAGATCAATTCTTTGTTGGTCAGATCCTGCTACAAGCTAATCACCCTAGACAGCCACATCCCTCCCCCACCCCCCATTAGGGAAACCACTGTAAAAAATTTCTCCAAAGTCAACTTCACACTTCTTAATACAGAAGTGGCAAACTTCACGACACCCATGCTGATGGACAATAGAGGTATGACTGCTGAATCCTACACAAATGCACTTTATAAGCACTTACACGAGTGCATGGATCATGCAATCCCTAACAGAACCAAGATGCTATCCTCCAAAAAAAAAAGGAAACCAATCTGGGGGTCCCCTGCCATAAATAAACTCTACAACAGAAGAAAGAAACTGTTGCAAAAAAGAGTAAAATCCCATGATTGTGTGAACTCCCTGGTCAGCCTCAGTAAGAAGCTGAGATCCCTCATAAAATCCTCCAAAGCTAGTTACGAAAACAAAATCGCCACTGACTCTAAAGACAACCACAAAGCATTCTACAACTATGTCAAGAATCTCAATGGCAACACTCAGATCTGCTCTGAGTTACAGCACAATGACACTAAATATACAGAACCAACTGATATTGCCAACATCCTGGCAGATAGGTTCAGTGCTAACTTTACCCCCATCTCATCCCCTAAAGGGCCCATCTCTATACCGGAAGAATGCAAAGCTCCTGTAATCACGGCTGCACAGGTAAAAACCACACACTCCAAAGCTAAAAACACAGCATCCATGGGACCTGACAACATCCCAGGCTGCATTCTACATGAACTACAGAATGAACTGGCACCCCACCTAAGTACCATGTTCAATCATAGAATAAAAACAGAACCTCGGAGTGTCCACAATAAAGCTGAAGGACAGCTAAATTTTCCAAAGTTTTATTACGAGTATTCGCACCACAGTACAGCACATACGCACATTAACGCTCAACAACAAAAGTACGTTTTCATTTTAAAACTTCTTCAGATGTGGGCTGGTTAGTATACTATAGATATTTAAACACTTTCAAATTAAAAAAGGTCCAATCAAAACCTATCAGTTAAGGTGACTCAGACTTTTAAAAGACCATTAAAGACAAAATGTATGCATTTAAAAACAATGTGTAAACAATATATAAAAGTGTATAAAAGTTATCAAACCTTCCAATAAATATAAATATGAACAATGTTATCAATTCATTTAAACTGCTGGTATTATAAAGTTGTAGAAAATAATACTAGTATAGGTTACTAAATCAAGACATTAATAAACTTAATTATATCACCATCTTGTGGTAAATATAGTACATTACTTGAAAAAGCATTCTAAAACATTCACAATTATCACCTATTTAAAATCTTATAAAAGAAACCAAAACAAGTATAAAGAATTGTTTCCAATATAAATAAAAAATACAGTAAATAAATATATCTGGATAAAATAAGATTATTTAATACCTTACAACTATTTAATAAAAACTCATTCTTCTGTTATTGTTCCCTCCTACTCGTCACTCATTTGACCTATTATAGAGTACAACGCCCCTTTTGGTATGTACCTCACAAGACATCTACAGCAACTGGAAAGGCTGCAGAAATACCTCACAAAGAGGATTACTGGCCTCAAAGAGATGCCCTACGCAGACCGTCTCAAAAAACTGCAGCTTTACTCCATCACATATCGCCTACTCAGAGGCAATCTCTGCCTAACACACAAAGCTATGTCAAACCCAGAGCTTTTGGACATGCTCCACTTAAAGAAATCCCAATCCCTCCGAGCTACATCGTCTATGGACCTAAACCTTGTCACCACAATAAACAGAACATGCTGGAGGGATAGATTCCTGCCCCAGAGACTTCCCGTACTCTGGAACAAACTACCTATCTATATCAAACAACGCTCATCATTAGCACTCTTCAAGAAAAATCTTAATGATGATAAGAGACCTTGGGACACAGGTGGACAGTAGTCTCTCCTTTGATAATCACATCACCACAATAGTCAGGAAATCCTTCTACATGGCACACCTCATCACAAAAGGTTTCTCATCCAGGAAAAAAGAGGTCATTGTTCCCCTCTACTTGTCACTCATTAGACCCATTATAGAGTACAATGCCCCTTTTGGTATGTACCTCACAAGACATCTACAACAACTGGAAAGGCCAAAGAAATACCTCACAAAGAGGATTACCGGCCTCAAACAGATGCCCTATGCAGACCGTCTCAAAAAACTGCAGCTTTACTCCATTGCATATCGCCTACTCAGAGGTGATCTCTGCCTAACACACAAAGCTATGTCAAACCCAGAGCTTTTAGACATGCTCCACTTAAAGAAATCCCAATCCCTACAAGCTACATGGTCTAGGGAGCTAAACCTTGTCACCACAATAAACAGAACATGCTGGAGGGATAGATTCCTGTCCCAGAGACTTCCCATACATAGGAACAAACTACCTATCTATATCAAACAAAGCTCCTCATTAGTGCTCTTCAAGAAAAATCTTGATGATTGGATGGGAGATAGGAAATTCACCCCGGGGATCATGTCTGTGGCTCTGCTCGACAGTGGCACAGGAAAATAATTTCCTTGGCTGGCGAAAGCCAGGGTACCTTTGGCTAGGCTTATATAGGCCCAAGGGCTAATAGCCTAGTACCTATCTATGAACCTACCTATGAACCTATATACCCCCTAGGGCCAATAGCCTAGTACCTACCTATGAACCAATTAATAAGCTTTCAGACAATAAAAAATAATCTAATTCTGTTCTTTTTCCCCCTCTTTTATACATCCAAGTCTTTAGATTCCATATTTTAACTGTCCATATTTTATAATATTCTTTACTAGTTTAACATCATAAGCCTTCTTGTTTTGCTGTCTTAAGTTGCAATAAAAGTTTCCTACTACAATTATCTCCATGTTAACTGCTGGATATTGTATTATCTTTCTAAACATCTCTTCCCTCTCTTTTTTATTACATATGTATATATTGCAATAATTCCCATAACATGTTCTCTCCATCTTACATCAATAATAGTAATTCTACCGGTTATGACAATGGTGACATCTAATACTTTAATTGTATCTTTATATAAAATAAGTATTCCCGAGCATGTCTCTTTCCCAAAATTCCGTATCACATTTTTGCCCCACCACACTTTAGTTTGAATTCTTTATGACTTTGACAAAATCTAATATTTTCTAGTATAATAACATCACTATCTAGCTATTTACACCATTTCAAAATACCTATCCTTCTAACCAACTTCTTAAAACTATTAACATTTAATGACAAAACTTTACACATAACTCTAGTTTAAATAATGTGTATTAATCCATTATTTTTTCATTTTTTTCAATCTTCTATATTCTTCCTTTTCCTTTCTCTCACTCTTTTGCCAAATTAATTTCTCTTTTTAACTATGTTCCATTTAACGTCATCATTCTCATTTAAACTTTTCTACGTTTAAGTCTTCCTTCACTTTATCTTTTTGTATCATTTGTTCTCCATCAGTAATGCTACTATCTTTTTTGCCATTTCTTCTACTTCTAATTTCTTTTCTATAACTTTATCCTTTTTACCTTGTTCTTCTACTTTCTCTGTTTTGTTCAACACTACTTCATTTTCTTCACACTCTCCCCAAATGTCCCATTTTTCTACATTTATATCACTTGGCACCGTAAAAATCCACTGCCAATTATTAGCGGACTGGAGTTCCGCTGTGGCAACCCCTAACCAGGAAAAGCCGAAAGACATAACACTTTGGTTCACAATTGTTTACATCATGTCCTATACCCCTGCATGAAAAGCATAATCTTTTGTCACATTTTTAATTAAATGATCTGTTTTTCCACACAAAAAGCATGTGCTTGGCTGTCCCCAGTATCTAACCAGGCCTCTATCACCTTTGATATCAATAACACTTGGAATATATACAGTGCTATCATTTTACAGTTTCAATATCACATTGCAATCCCATGCCCCATTCCAAAAACCTTTATTGTCATACACCTTTGACATTTTCAGTACATCATTACATAAATATAATACATGCTTTTTAAAGTCTTTTTTCTACTTCAGTTCTGAAATGGATGTTATTATTTTTCTTAGTTTCCCTAATAGAGGGCTTAAAGACATATAAGTTCCATGATGCACAGTTTTTCTTTTTTCCTATTCTTCTATATATCTTTCCATTATCTGCCCAGTCCCAAACATAATGTCACAAAATGTCTCTTTATTAATATGGATAAATGCTCTTACCTCATTAATTTTGATTCCCATACCTTATATCTGTCTATTTCTGTATCTTCCTTCAGTTCATTCCGCACTTTAAACAATCTTTTTTTCTTCAAACTTACTTCTTACTCTTCTTTTTTACTATGCATTCCTTCTTTGACTGTTTCTGCATAGGATTTTTTCTCAGCCTTCATACCTTCACTCTGCTGCATTTCTTTGTTCTGTATCCTGTCCATCATCTCTCCCCATGACATGCCCTTCCCATCTTCCAGCTCACTTTCATCAACCCAATAATATATCATCCTGCACCCCTCCCACCTGGACGGTTGTAACAACACAACCTTGTGTTGCAACTTCGGATTCGAACAGTTTCTGCTGTTACAACTGTTCTTCTGTCATACTCTCCTTTACCTCTGACTCCTTCTCTGATAAAAATAATGTATCTGCTGTTCAAATAAGAGCACCAAAATCACCATTCATCTTTCTTTCTCCTCCAACCTCCATTTTTGCTTAGATTAGCTCCCTGCTTTTACGAGCTGCCTTTGCACCCGGACTGGAAGCAGGAAGCAAAACGTGCCACATACAAACACGTGCCCCTATGGAAATGAGTAGGGGAAGTTCCCCAGTGTCCTGGCCAAATTCCCCCTCGTGATATAAATCCCATTTTGGGTCTCCCCTGAAAAGAGGCCAGTAACCTAATAGGATTAACTTGACCACTAATGGGACAACAAAGGATGGATAGATGGATACAGAGATAGTTAAATTTGCAGATAAGCTCTTGATGAATAATTATTTCAGCGTTAACAAACCTAGGTTAAGTTCCAGAACAAAAATCAGACTTAACACAGTGGAAGCTGATGCCAGCCCAAATCTTCTTTCCTTCTCTTCTCTAAATGCAATAACTGTAAGTCAGAAAATAAGGCTACAACACTAACATATTTAAATCACTGCAACATTAAGAATTCCTCAAGTCCCTTGAATCTAAAGTGAAAACCTAAAAGTTGAAAACAAACTGAAACCCCTAAGTTTTTTAAATTGGCAAGCATCTGAAAAGCAAGGTAAAGTTAAACCATAAACCTCACAAGCAAGCTTGTAGTAAATAATAGCAACAACATTGATAACAACAATAAAACAACAAAATAATAATAGTAATAATAATAATAATAATAATTTATCTCCTTTGAAGCCAACTAACTGTTCCTTTCACTGCTCTGCTTTGACAAATGAATTATGGTTGTTTTCTTATCAGAATCACCAATATATGAATGCCCTTCATGAGCTTGGGGTAGCTGCTCAGCCCAAGTATAACTGTTTTGTAATCCAGGCCCTAGTCTTAGCTTAAAGTATTTTGAATAGTCAGGTAGTGTTGGGGAATTTGGCATTTTTGATATTTACAGGATCCCCAGTAAACAGGAAGGAATCCAAATGGTAACAGCCTGATTCTTTGCAGTTTTATCTTATCTGCTGGGTCACTCCTCTCCAATCCCCCTCCATCTCTGTAGACATGCTTCTTAGAACTTCAGAACTCAGGCACACCTGCCATGTTGCTGAACTGCTCTTCTGACACATTCCTATTTCCCAGGAGGGTAGACAGCAAATACAAAATATATCTGTGTAGTAAATAAATAAACATAAGAACACATCATTTACAATGACATATGACAATTAACAGAAAGACCCAAAAATATTTGGGAAAAACTGAAAACATCATAGGCTTAAAGTACTGAGCAAAAAGAAACACCATTACATTTAAATCTATTCAAATACTTAAACTAATAACTAAACCAAAACTAAAGACAACAATAAAACATTGATACAAATATTTTTTGAGAAACAGACATATAAAACTTGCTGTACAATAATTTCATAAGCAGGATAGTGAAGTTCCAGATTGCTGCAGACATTAACAAATCCAAGAAATCTAAAAAGAAACAGAGGTAAAAGAAAGTGAATGGAATATTATCTAATCATCCTGAATCTCCAAAGATTTGCAAGCTGACTAATAAGTAAGATGGATGAGCAGCTTAACTTTGACTGGGTGATCCTGCATACTTCATTACTCACAGGCAAAACTGATGGACAGAGTAGAGAAGACTTTCTCACTGGCTAAGTTGGTAAAATTTTGAATTGTTTATGCAAACGTTTGCGGTTCAAGTTTGTAACATGGTGAAACAATTTATACTTTTCTTACATAGAGGGGTGAGGTGCATTAATGTCAATTTAATAACAGGAATGGGAAGACTATCAAAATGTATATTTCCTAATAGGTAGCCAGTTGACTTCAGCGATATACAAGAATGTTAACTTCCTGCTAGAAAGGGATGAGATGTACAGATTTGGTTTAGGGAAATCTGCACGTTAGGTGCTGTTAGGTAAGATGTCTGAGCAAGTAATAGTTCATTCTTAAATCATTCACATGTATCCCAGTTTCGGAAATAGTATATTATTAATTGTATAGTTTTACTTGGTTAACAATCTGTTCACAATGTATGTAGTTTTCAGTTGGCCTACAAATCTTGGAATTTTCCAGTCTCTTCATAGGTTCATAGATGTATACTGGGCTAATGGCCACTAGGGCCCTTATAAGCCCACCTGTGCAACCCAAATGTGACCCACAAATTTGATGTATATCGGGGATGATTTACTGACTGCCTGTGTCCATCAGAGACACAGGTGCCAGACTAGGGGTGAATTTCTGATTACCTATCCATTTGTCCAAGTTGCTCTTAATTAAGGTTAGGGAGGAACTCTGCTTCACATGGTTGGGGAGCCTTTTCCAGAGAATGGAAATTCTCTGAGAAATATATCTGTCTCTCCAAAATGTCCTATTTATGTCCCAAGCAAAATGTAAGTCTTTTGATCTAGTAGTTTTAATGCTGTTTGTTTTGTGGATGTGCAAAATGTTCATCAA
Organism: Protopterus annectens; assembly: GCF_019279795.1. Classification (NCBI taxonomy): domain Eukaryota; kingdom Metazoa; phylum Chordata; order Ceratodontiformes; family Protopteridae; genus Protopterus; species Protopterus annectens. The sequence goes on from NC_056741.1 coordinate 1,946,358,136, forward strand.
AACAGGGTGTAGGGATGTCTAGTATGCCAGGCAAAGATCACCTCTCGGCAGTCTGTATGATACAGAGTAAAGAGACAGGGTTTGAGGCGATCAGCGTAGGACATTTTTTTATTTACTCCCTACACTCTACACTCTTTTTGTAAGGAACTTTTGTGGACATTCCAGTTGCTGCTTGTGTCTGAATGGATGCATACCCAAGTGGGCATTATTCTTTATGAAGGGTCCCATGAAAACTGTGTACAATGGTATGATGACCTCTTCAGGACCTAGACGCCATTCCTTTACTTATAAGTTGAGCAACATAGAAGGATTTTCTTTCTACCTTGGACACATATTGGTTGAAGGCTAGGTTACTATCTACATGAGTTCCCAGATCCCCGAATAAAGAATCAACCTTTAGGGGTGTTTTATTGATGACATAGTTACATGCAATGGCTGACTTCCCAAAAGGTACTACAATGCATTTCTTGGCACTGAGTTTTAAGCCATGGCTTTGGCACCAAGCTTTTGTCTATGTTAGACCTTCTTGCAAGGTGTTCATGTCTTTAGTGGGATTCAGTGACTGCTCCCATTTTGCAATCATCTGCAAACTTGGTCAGCCAGAGGCCTTTGACATTGGCCTTGACATCTGAGAAGTTGATGCCAAAGAGGAGCAGGCCCAGCAGAGAGCCCTAAGGGACTCCACTGGTGGCCAGCCTTTTTGTGACAGTGGCATCACTAATCCTAACATCTTGGGCCCTATCTATGAGCCAGCTAGCTATGCAGCCTATGATAAAGGAATTTATGTGTAGTTCATTAAGTTTGTTAACAATGCCCAAGTGGAGTATTGTGTCATATACTTTAGCAAGATCTAGGTAGGCAGAATGCAGCACTTTCCCCTCATTCATTCTTTAGCCATCTTTTCAAAGAACTTCACCAGGTTCAGTAAGCATGACCTTCATTTGACAAAACCAAAATGGGATGGATCCAGCATCTGGAGGTCTGCTATGTCCTCGTTGATAATTTCCTTGATAATTCTTTCCATGGCTTTGCAAATAAGACTAGTCAAACTAATAAGTCTGTAGTTTCCAGGATCTTGAAGGTCCTCCCTTATGGAGAAGAATAACTGTTATATTCCTCCATTCTTGCAGCACAAAGCCTGTTTTATATAGTTAAATAGTGACTCCAGAGGGTCCTGACAAGTCATATTTTAGACTGTTGTGGAGGCATCCTAGGATGTTATCGGGGCCCATTCTGGCTGTATTCTTGGCTTTAGCGAGCACAACATCTTGAGGTTTCAGACATAGCAGAAAAGGCCTTATGGTTATCTTTCACCTGGAAGACTATCTTAACCTCAAAGTTGGAATTGGTTGACCTAATTAGCCCTCTTAGTTGCTTATTTAGTTTGATTAGAGAGGTTTTATCTTAATGGGACTTACACTTCCTGACTTTTGCCATAATTTTTTGTTCCTTTAGTTATGTATCCTGTTTAATTTGGGATGCCACCAGGGCAGTTTGTTTCTGGGGAAATTTCTGGGCTTACTTCTGCTAGGTGCAGTAGCCTTTATGCATCCATTAACATGGATGTACAGAGTTTCTGAGTGTAGGCTGCTGTGTTCTTAGGGTTTGGCGGGGCATTGAATTTTAACAAACCATCGTTTAATGAAAAGTAGTTTTGCCTTGGGTTCCTAACTGTTATTGGTTTACTGGGAATATAGAGTTGATTTTGATTTCAAATGAGACAGCTTTATGGTTGGACCTTACCAGGGAGAGAATGAGACATTTGGGTGTGCAGCATTCTCCAATATTTGTGAGCCTGAGGTCCAGCATTTTGTAGCTTGTAATGAGCATTTTCACTATTTGATCAGGAGTGTCTGTATTTACAATGTCCATGTGTCCAGGAATCTTTATGCCTGTAGATTTGAGGCTATGTAGGATTCTCAGTCTATAGAGGAGTAATTAAAGTCTCCAATGAGTAGGGGTGATAGGTTGGATGGCAAGTGTCTGCAGTAGGTCCAAGTATGCATTGTGAGCTTTTGGGGACAAGGAGGGTGACCTATAGCTGGCTAGGATATAATGCAGTATTTTATCTATGGTGATCTACATGTGGCGGAACTCCAATGTGTCATCCTGTTTAACCACCCTTGAGATATGCTTGTTATTGATAACACTTCCACATTTACTTGTCTAAAAGGTACAGAAGCCTTGCATTTCCAGGGTACTTTGCACTTTAACCCATGTCTCCGTAACTGCATAAATGTCTACATTCTTGAGTATGAGAAAGGCTTGGATGGACTTTATTTTTTTATTTAGGCTCATGACATTGAGCAGTAGCACCCTGAGGTTCATTTGGGTTGATGTTGCTATATTGGTAGGTTTGTCAATTTAGCATTTACTAAAAAAGGCACTATGAGGGTGGATAAAGTTTTAGCCAATATTCAAAAACCTAGAGGGGACAGGTGCAGTCCATCCTTGGCAAAGCCAAATTATCTGTTAATCATGTTCACCCAAAGCTGACAAATATCAAATCTTCTTAGAATGACACCAGAAAGACAGCAAATTGTTACAATCAATCATATTTTGCTCATATTGTGGCATCATCTCCAGTGATGGTAATATGCTGCTTAGGCTCATATTCTTAGAGTGCCATAATGTCTCTCTTTTCATATAGACAAGGGAGGTATGTATCAGGTCATTTACATCTACATGGGCTATGATGGAATCATACTAGTACCTGTGGTGTAATGACTTGAGTATGTGCATGATTTGGCAAATCCTGGCTCCAGATTAGCAACTAACTTATCTTCTCCTTGTTTAACCTGGCAAGAGGGGCATTTTTATGCCTTACAATGCAGTCCCCTGTCATAAAAGTCCTGGGAAGTGTATTTGCTTGGTTTAAGGAATTAGTGTTTGGGCCTGCATTGGATGTGATTGCATGTGTGGTGTTAGGTGTTCTTTTTTCTGAGTGCCCTTTGCCTTGCTGAAGCACAGCTTTGACAACAGATGGTCTAGGTGATATTTGTTTTTAAGAAGATTGCTTTTAAGTGCCTAATATGTTAGTCTATCTGTGTGCTGTGTGCTATGTGAGGTGGGGGTTGTGTGTGGTTTCTTCTACTTTATGTGGGTTTGTATGAGAAAATTTAGCCTGCAGTGCCACTGTGTAAGTACACCTCTCGCACACTGTGTTTGTTTCTTTAAGGATTAAATGGTTGTTGTTAAACATGAGACAATTGCTACTTCATCTCAATATGCCCATATCCAGTGAGCTGGCTACAGAGGAGTTAGGAAAGTGCACATCCTTGCTGCCCAGTCCTTTGACTGGTGAACGACAAGTGAGTGGTATAATGGAGTTAGAACGCTATTAATGGTGCTTTGTTGATGTAGACTAATAAGGGTGCTTTACTGGGGCAGATTATGGTAAACAGTCCTAAATTTACACAATACTGAATTCTAGTAAATCTATAGGTATTGCCACTCGATGCCCAACTAGTTGCTGTAAGCTTGTCAGCATGCAAGATCACAAATCTAAATGTTATGCTACATATAAATTCTCGAGGGGATGAAGGAATTTTCTATAAGGTGCCTGGTCGAATGGGAGTCTATGCTCTGAAGAAAGACGGTGTAGATGGGTTGACAGAACTGTCAGAAGGGTCTGAAGAGAGCAGTGACAGCCAAGCAGGTTCACAAAGTACAGAGAACAGCAGCAAAAGCAGCATCAAGGAAGTGAAGAGGTGCAGGTGGACAAGGAAAGTTTCTTCACGATTGTCATCTCAACCATCCTCCCCTCAGTCTGGCTGCCCTTCTCCATCCATCTCAGCAAGCAAAGTCATTTCTTCATCACAGCAGCATAGTAAGAAGGCTGTCAAGCAGGTAATGCACAATGACTGAATGATGGGCTGTGACTGCCATCACATCTTCTCAAATTATGTTATTTGGCTGGCTTTCCTTTTCTGATTTAAGTGATGATAAGTGAAGTCCTTTAAGTGGGTTATTTGCATCTCAGCCTTGAAATTCCAAAGACATGCTTCTTGAGCTTCCTGTGAAAATGGGCTATGTCCCAGTTGGACTTTCCTGGTAAACAAATGTTAAATAATAATAATAATAATAAAATTTTAAAAATTTGAATAGCAGATGATACTATGATAGCAGTGGTGGGTGAGGAAGGTCACCTCAGAACATAATACAGTGATGTTGGAGGGTTTTCAGAGTAGCACCTGATATTTAAGTTTGAAGTTAGTGCAGTAAAGTAATGCCTGAGGTTTACTAAACAATCAGTGATAATGTGGTGTTAAGAATGTTTGAACAGTGTAATTTGCTGTTGCTGTATGAAAATTGAGCAGAACTTCATACTGTAATGGCAGGGATGTAGGATCAGTCTACTGCAAAATTGTCTAGTGCATATTGAACAGCTCCTTGGACTGTAGTGAGTAGTGGTAGGGGATTCTGTTCACTGTACTGCAGTACTTACTAATGCATTTTCATACTGGTATGGGACTGTGATCAGTATACTACAGTACTTTGTGGTGCATGTTGAGCAAACCATTGTACTTTACTTGTAGAGGTTGTGATTGATGTACTGCAGTACTGTCTGATACACATTGAACAGTGACTTGTAGGGATTGTGATCGGCAGTACTGTCTGGTGTATCAGGAAAAGCACTTCATACTGCATTGGTAGGGGTTTGTGATTGATGCAGTACTGCCTGGTTGACATGGAACAGTATCTCACACTGTACTAGTATGGAGTTGTGATCCCTGTACTGTACTACTGTCTGGTGTACGTTGAACAATGTCTCACTTTGTATTTGTAGAGGGTTGTGATAAGTGCACTGCAGCACTGACTGGTGCAGGTTAAACATTTTACACTGTACTGGTAGGGGGTTGTGATCAGTGTACTGTAGTGCTGTCTGGTGCACGTTGAACAATGTCTCACTTTGCACCTGTAGGGGGTTATGATAAGTGCACTGCAGCACTGACTGGTGCAGGTTAAACAGCATCTCATATTGTACTGGTAAGGGGTTGTGATCAGTGCACTGTAGTACTGTCTGGTGCATGTTGAACAATGTCTCACTTTGTATGTGCACGTTGAACAATGTCTCACTTTGTACCTGTAGGGGGTTATGATAAGTGCACTGCAGCACTGGCTAGTGCAGGTTAAACAGCATCTCACATTTTACTGGTAGGGTGTTGTGATTAGTGTACTGTAGTACTATCTGGTGCACGTTGAACAATGTCTCACTTTATACCTGTAGAGGGTTGTGATAAGTGCACTGCAGCACTGACTGGTGCAGGTTAAACAACATCTTACACTGTACTGGTATGGGGTTGTGATCAGTGTACTGTAGTACTGTCTGGTGCACGTTGAACAATGTCTCACTTTGTACTTGTAGGGGGTTATGCTAAGTGCACTGCAGCACTGGCTGGTGCAGGTTAAATATCATCTTACACTGTACTGGTAGGGGGTTGTGATCAGTGTACTGTAGTACTGTCTGGTGCACGTTGAACAATGTCTCACTTTGTACTTGTAGGGGGTTATGATAAGTGCACTGCAGCACTGGCTGGTGCAGGTTAAATATCATCTCACATTGTACTGGTAGGGGGTTGTGATCAATGTATTGTAGTACTGTCTGGTGCATGTTGAGCAATATCTCATTTTGTACCTGTAGAGGGTTATGATAAGTGCACTGCAGCACTGGTTGGTGCAGGTTAAACAACATCTTACACTGTAGTGGTATGGGTTGTGATCAGTGTACTGCACTACTCCGTGGTGTACGTTGAACAATATCTCACTTTGTACTTGTAGGGGGTTGTGAGAAGTGCACGACAGTACTGGCTGGTGCAGGTTAAACAACATCTCATACTGTACTGGTAAAAGGTTGTGATCAGTGAACTGCAGTACTGGCTGATGCATGTTGAACAAGACTTTGTAATGTACTGTTAGGCATTTGCAGTGACATTCTGGAACATTAGTTCATACTGTACCAGTAGAGGATTCTAAACTGTACCACATTACTGTCTTGGAAGACATGCTGAAAAACACTGCATACTGGTTGACTGCTATAAAGGATCAATGTACTTGCAGTGTTTTTTGGAGCATATTGAGCAGAACATCTTGCTATGCTGACAAGTGTATGTCAAGTTTAGTGTTGCTATAATTTGGAAAAGGTTTTGAATAATATGCAGAAGCCCTGAGGAAAGAGATGCAGGTCATCCCTGGCAAAACAGATAGGACTGTCAATAATCTCCTTCCAGGCTGACATACATTAGGCCTCCTTAGAATGACACCAATAGCAAAACCAGTTGTTGTGGTCTATTATTTTTTGTTTATATTATGACAGAATTATTGGATATAGTACCTTGCTGCTGCATTCTTATTTCATACCTGCCTTGGTCACATGTTTGGAGAGCACCATCATGTCTCTCTTCATGTAATTTAGAGATGTCTGTCTCAAAGCATTCACTCTTATGTGCACAACAACATGTCATATGTATGTATGTATATATGTATGTATACATTGGGCAAAGGGACTTGGCTGCTCTTGTGACCTGTCAAATCGTGGCACTTGAGAGACATCTGACTATCACACTTTCCTTGCTCAGGCTGATGAATGTTGCATCTTTGTGTCTCATTATGGCATTCCTATGACTAAGACATTACCATAAATGTGTGGAGGCTTACTGGTGGTGGGTAGACCTGGACAGAAAAGCATGATTTTATTTTATTTTTGTTTGGCATTTAGTTTGAAAGTATTCTTATATTTAACATTGTACCATGTTGGAGGCATTTCTGAGTGCTGATTTGATCTTTGCAATGGATTATGGGGCATAATATTATGTGATATTTTATTTGTATTGGATTGTAATGCTTGTGGAGGGCAGGATCTGAAAACTGATAAGGGATCCAAGGAGTATTGTTTGGGATGAGGAGATGTGGACTGATCATCTAACTACTTGGGTATGGCGGGTAAGACAGATGGAAAATCAGTTAATGGTGGTGGTAATCAAGTGTAGTTTGTATAGATGAGATAAAAATGCTGAGTCTGATCATGTCAAAGGCATTTGACAAATCAAGAAAATGGACGCAATGTAAAGCTTTTGACAGAGCTGTTGTTTATGGTGATTTATGAAGGTAAGTAAGGTGGCCTTAATACCATGGCTTTGCCTGAAGCTGTGATGTGTTTCAGTCAGTTAATAGTTGTTAATTCATTGTAGTAACTGAAGATGGATCCACTTGCCTAAGACCTTAGACAGAAGTGGCAAATTGTTTTTAGTCTTTATTGGCCTAATTCAGTGAAAGATCTGCTTTTGTGTTAGAGGACTTCAAGGAAGCATGTGTCTCTGATGACAAGGAAGATGTACGTATATTAAGTAAAAACAAAAAAACCCATACCAGATGCCACAAAGGACCTATGAAAGGTGCTGTTTTATTTATTGTTGTGCTTGGCTGCTTTCATTCCACACAAACCATCTGATAAAGTTCTGGGTTTGTGTGGAACAAAGGGGCTTAAACACAGCAGTGAATGGGATGGCTTTTGTAGGTCCTTTGTGGCATCTGGTACAGAGTTTTTTTTATTACTTGTTTTGAGTTTTATGCTGTGTGGTTCATTGGTTACATATATTAAGTAGTTTGTGAATGTCTATGAATTTATTGTAGGCATCTTGAAATTGCAGTGAAAATTTATTAAGGGAGATGTGCACAAAGGTTGAAGGAGTGTTGACTTGAGAGAGACCAGAAAATCAGTAACAAAATTTTTAGCTGTATATAGTGGCGTGACCAACAGGGAGGTGTTCAAGGTTTGGCATTTTACTGGAAAGAGTGGAGATTGTTTTGCGGAATTTGAACTTTGCTGAGTATTTTAAAACTCACTGGTTATGTCCTTGCTCTAACCCTGACTAAAGCCTCATCTACTTCCATATCCTTGCAATTTTTTTCACAGCGATTTATCTCTTAGACTAAAAGGTTTGAAAAGAGAAATTGTAACATCTCTGCAGATACTCTGTATATAGCTGCACCTGTAGGTTTGATAAGAGAAACTGTAACATATTTGTATATATTTCTGAATGTAAACTGTATTCTTGATAGAATGTGAGACTGTATCTTGAGCTTGATCGAAGGAAGGACACTGAGGAAACTCGGAGCTATAATATATAACATTAAGTATCCTGTTTTTTGTTTAATTTGTTCTTTATTTCTTTGTTATTTATAGCACTTTGTGTACTGTGTATTTTTCTAGCTAGTTTCGCTGTGTGTGAGGTATTAACTGGAAATTGTCCACTTTTATTAAGCATCTGTTGGGTTGTTTGTTTCTAATAACTTGTTACAGTTAAACTCTTTTTTTCTAGAGGCTCCTTTAGCTGTTTAAAACTTTCATTTAAAGGCTCACTGCTGCTTTTCAGCTGTGAGAAACATTTCTGCAGTTTGTTTCCCACCCTCCCTCACTATTGGTATAGTGTTTTTATAGTTGGTGGCTTTGCAGTTGTCCGCCCCTAGTGTAAATTTGATCTGGGACCCTCCTCCCAGTCTAGTGTCATTACCTCATTCTTATCAGTACAGGGAGAACATTTGAGAAGGCCAATCAGCTTAGTTTCTGCTACTCCTTTCTCTCTTTCCTTTCTCTCTTTCCACTTAAAAAAAAAAATGTTATCTGCTTTTACTGTATTTGTTTCTTCCTACTTTATTTTGCTTTTCCGTCATCTTAAAAGTACTCAATTGTATTTATTACTGCTTGGTATAACTCATTCTAAGCCTTTTTGTTTAAGCACTTGGGCTTCAGACCAGTTGTTTTACATTAAGAAGGTTTGTGGTCTGCACTCTTGTGGGAAGAGAGGCTGGACTCTGCCCTTCTGAGCTGGGAATTTCTGGTTAAGGGTTTATAGTGCCTGCATATTTGAACTGCTTCTTACTGAAATTGGTACACCTTGGTTGCTGTTGCATAGACTAGATCCAGGCCTGCTGAATCTAGCTTTGTTTGTATAACTTGAGCACTAATCCAGACATTCTTTAAAGTATTCAATTGTATTTATTACTGCTTGGTAGTAACTTGATTAAAGTGTAGCTATCATTCTAAGTCTTTTGGATTAAGCACTTGGGCTTCAGAACAGTTGTTTTACATTAGGAAGGTTTGTGGCCTGCACTGTGGTGGCAGGACAGGTAGCTTACATCCTTCTAAGTTGGGAATTGCTGATTGAGGGCTCAGTGTCTGTTATTCTAAAAGTGTATTAGTTCTGGTTTAAGCACTTGGGCTTCAGGCCAGTTATTTTACATTAAGAAGGTTCGTGGTCTGCACTCTTGTGGGAGGAGAGGCTGGACTCTGCCCTTCTGAGCTGGGAATTTCTGGTTAAAGGCTTACAGTGCCTGCATATTTGAACTGTTTCTTACTGAAATTGGTACACCTTGTTTGCTGTAGCATAGACTAGATCCAAACCTGCTGAATCTAGCTTTGTTTGTATGCTTGTTGTTTGTTTGCTTGTTATTTCCCTGAAACGCTAATTTCACCTAAAATGCGGCTTTTCAGCGCTTCTGTGGATCCCTAGTGATATCTGCATTGCTTATTGTACTTATTTCCTTGTTTCACTTGAAAGAAAGTTACTGTTTGTCATTTTTGCATTTAAGTTACCTGTAACACATTGCACTTAAGTTACCTGGCACTTGCTCACTAAGTCAGCAGTAAAAAATTAAAAGCACTACACCCTCACAAACTCCCCTTGAGTACCTTGTTCCCCACTGGCCCTTTTTTTCAATTATAAAGGAATTCCCAATACTATTCTAGCATGTCCAAAGGTCAGTTATCAATCTCCTCTCCGGTCCAGCTGGTGAATCTGGGAATCTTGAGGCAATGTTACAACTGCCTCATGTACACAGACAACCCTCTCCTCCTCCCAACAAATTCCAACACATGTGAGAGATGCAACCATATAGCCAAACAGGAGGCTTAGCTCTCTCAACTCAGTACTGGCGTAACCAGTCAGGAGGAGAAGGAAACCACACTCACTACAATTCCAGTGTCACATAGACCTACCATGACAGCAAACCAAACACATAAACACACAAAAACATACTCGGAGGCTCTAAATAAAAATCTGCCTAAGCAGCAGAGACCTCCAAAGCAGACACCCAAGCAACCGCTACCAGAAAACAAAACACGTGCAACACATAGCTCACAAAGCCAGTGTGCCAAACAGTCACAGCCCTTAAGGCTAAACAACACACCTGATACACTTGTAATAGGTGACTCTATCGTCAGGCACACTGACGTCCCGCCACCAGGCTGAACAAGGAGAAGGTCACGGTGAGCTGCCTGTCGGGTGCTAGGATCCGCCACATAACACAAGCACTCAGGTCACTCCAAGGCAAGTACAAATATGACTCAGTCATTGTCCATGCTGGTGTGAATGACCTGAGACGTACCTCCCTGGACTACATGAAAAGAGACATAGAGGAGCTCTCTGAGCATGTAGCCCAGGCTGGTATGACCCTGACCTTGAGTAGCATCTTACCCTTACCAGGAATGATGCCACAATATGAAGACAAGATGATCAATTTCAACAATTGGCTTAAGTATTGGTGTCATTCAAAGGGGATCCAATGCCTGTCAGCCTGGGATGACATGCTCGACAAGCCACGATGCTTTGCTAGGGACAGCTTGCACCTGTCACCCCTGGGCTTTCGGATATTGGCAAAGGCTCTTGCTACCCCCATAGTGCCTTTTTTAGGCAAGGCTTCAAAGACAAACCCACCTCTATAGGTATCACAAGGGATAAGAAACTAAGAGTAATGTTACTCAACGCCAGAAGTCTAAGCCTCAGGATGCACGCACTCGAAACTCTCCTTAGCATGGAGAACATCGATATCTGTGCAGTAACAGAAACCTGGTTCAAGGCTCCCGAGAGCACCCCAGCACTACCAGGTTATACCTCATACCATGCGTTTCGGCCCCAAAACTTGGACTGAACCACAAAAGGAGGGGGAGTATCAATATTCATCAAAGATACCCACACCTCCAGGTTGGTGGCACAGCACGATGCATCAGAGACTATCCATGTGCAACTAACAGTGTGTAAAACTGCCTTCCAGTTTATAGCCTGCTACAGACCACCCTCCCAAACCCAGGAACCCCACTCAGCCTTCCTGAGAACACTGGAAAATATGAAGGTCTCTCCAAACGCCATTATATTGGGCGACTTCAACTACCCAAACATAGACTGGGAGCATTACTCTAGCTCCAACACCCTAGCCCAAAGGTTCCTAGAATTTATAAACACAAATGCTATGGAACAACTTGTTACCACTCCCACAAGAGGGGAAAACATACTGGACCTGATCATCACCAACATGGGGACTCTATGCTCCAGACCAGAAGTGTATCCCTCACTGCTAAGATCAGACCATAATCTAATCTCACTGGATATTCACATCCCGACACCACCCTCTGCCCAGAAAACTACAGTGAAAAACTTCTCTAAAGCAAATTTCACACTCCTCAAAACCAAGGTGGAATCCTTCAAAGCCCCCGGGCCTGTGGAAAATACGGCCCAGACCACAGAATCCTTTATAAACGCATTCTATGAACACCTTCAGGAATGCATGGATCATGCAATCCCAAATAAAACCAAGACCCAATCCTCCAAAGGCAGACGTCCTGTCTGGTGGATCCCAGCCATAAACAAACTATACAATAGAAGGAGGAAGCTACTACATGACAGAGCAAAATCCCAAAAAGGGAAGGCATCTCTGATCAGTATTAGCAAAAAACTACGGGCACTCATAAAATCGTCTAAGGCCAGCTTTGAGAGAAAAATTGCACAGGACACTAAGGATAATCACAAGGCTTTCTTTAGTTATGTTAGGAATCTGAGTGGGAATTCCCAGATATGCTCAGAATTAGTCCAAAATGGCAAAAAATACACCGAACCCACAGACATTACCAACATCCTAGCTGACAGGTTCAGCGCAAACGTCTCCCCCCCTCCCCACCAAAAGGGCAAATATCTATCCCAGCAGAGTGCTGCCCCCCCTGGCATCTCAGATGCTCAGGTAAGAGCCGCCCTCTCCAAAGCAAAAAACACAGCATCAATGGGACCAGACGGTGTCCCGGGCTGCATCCTACATGAACTCCAAGAAGAGCTAAACCCAAACATAAAACTACTGTTCAGTCTCAGCCTTACTACAGGATATGTACCCAAAGAGTGGCGTACAGCAACAGTGGTCCCTTTCCACAAAGGTGGTGCCTCAACGGATCCTGGAAACTATCACCCCATAAGCCTGACTAGCTTGGTCTGCAAAGCTATGGAAAGGATTATCATGGACCTCATAAATAAAGATATTGGGGACCTACAGACACTGGATCCTACCCAGTTCGGCTTTGTTAAGGGCACGTCCTGCCTCTTAAACCTGGTCGATTTCTTTGAAACAGTCACCAAGGCCAATGACGAGGGGAAGGTGGTCCACACAGCCTACCTGGACCTCGCAAAAGCCTTCGATACAATACCCCACTCGGGCATTATAGATAAGCTCACCAGCTTAAATATAAACCCCTGTGTCACTAGATGGGTTGCAAACTGGCTCAAGGACAGAACCCACATGGTTAGAATTGCTGGAGCCATGTCAGACTCCAAACCAGTTACAAGTGGCATCCCACAAGGCTCAGTCCTGGGACCTCTCTTGTTCGGTAGATATTTCTCGGAGGTACAGGCCAACATGGAAGGACTGTGGCTGACCAAGTTCGCAGATGACTGCAAACTGGGCTCCATAATCGACTCTCCAGCCGGCACAAGCATCCTCCAAAAGGGCCTCATAGAAACAGACAACTGGTGCCAGAGCCATGGCCTCAAGCTAAACGCCAAAAAGTGTATAGTCATCCCCTTTGGCAAAAACAAAGTGCCCACAAATTACCACATAGGTGGTAATCCATTAAGTACAGAAGAAGTAATTAGGGACCTGGGGACCCAAGTTGATAGCAATCTCTCATTTGACAACCACGTGGCCAAAGTGGTTAGAAGAACATTTTATATAGCCCACCTAACCATGAAGGGATTCACATCTAGATCAGGGGAGGTCATTGTGCCTCTTTACTCATCCCTCATCAGGCCCATAATTGAGTACAATGCCCCTTTTGGGATGTACCTTACCAGACACCTGCAGCAACTGGAAAGACCCCAAAAGTACCTCACCAAGAGGATCAAAGGGCTCAAACAGATGCCATATGCTGCCCAGTTAAAGAAACTCCAGCTCTACTCAGTGGCATACCGCCTGCTCAGAGTCGATCTGTGCCTGACGTATAAAGCCATGTCCAACCCGGAATTAATGGACATGCTGCACCTCAGAAAATCCAAATCCCATCGAGCTACGTGCTCGAGAGACTTGAACCTCAGCACTGAAATAAATAGGACATGATGGAGGGACAGATTCATAACCCAGAGGCTGCCTTCACTCTGGAATAAAATCCCAGTCCAGTTTAGGCGGAGTCCCTCATTGACTCTCTTCAAGAGGAATTTTGATGAGTGGATGGGAGATCGTAGGTTTACCCCGGGTATTACTTCTGTGTCACTGTTAGACAGAGGCACAGTATACTAACCTCGAAAAAGGGCATAGCAAAATTAATTTAAAATGGGTGGCGAAAGCCAAACACGCTCTGGCTAGGCTTATAAATGCCCTAGGGCAGATAGCCTAGTATGAACCTATGAACCTATGTTATACAATATGTTTGTGCATATAATGTAACTTGCTTGTCTTGATCTGATTGTAAGTTTGGAGCTTTTCTCCCCGGGCCTCTACTGAAAATGGACATGTATCCAGTCGGACTATCCCGGTCAACAAATGTAAAATAAATAATAATAATAAGATACTTTCTCTATATTTACTGCTTTACAGTGTACAGTTTTATGGACCATTCTATAAGGAAAATTTGCTTTCTAAGATGGATCTGTGGAAAACAATGGGTGGGAAGAACACTTAAATAGCTTGTACAACACACAATAGCAATGAAAGAGGGGAAGGAGGGACTTTCAAAATCAGATTACCATAAGGGGAAAAGGCCAGAGGCACCGCTGTATAAAACCACAACAGGAAAATGGTTGGGAGGGTTTGGAAAAAATTCAAAGAAGCTCTTTCAGAAACTTTAGCGTAAAGGAAAACTCCACCCTATCATACAGTTTAGAATTCTTAGGTTTCTTTTCTCTGTACATTTTGTTTCCAGTATTATGTAGCCACTAGAAATCTGCATGTACTTTTTTCAACTTTCGTTTCCTTGCTTTGGAATCAAAGGAAGGGAAAGCCGACCTCCTTTTTTAAGTTTAACTTCTCACATACTTCGCAGAGGAATTTGACTCTGCATGCATGACATACAATAGACACAGATCAATCTGTAGTTTACCCTGTCAGGTACTGCTGTCAGTCTTAGATGGGCAATACATCCTGCTAATGTCAGGATCACAACAGCTGCTATAAAAAAGAAAGCTGTCAAACCATTTTCCACTATTTTTACTGTAGAAAGGAAGAGAACTTAACACCCCCCTTTCATAGCAAAACTAAAGGCAGTTGTCACCTTTTCTGACAAATTTACCTAATGCTAAGCTTTAAATGTTGGTTATTTATAATAGTGTATTTGTTAAGATAACTTAAATGTAGCATCAAGGATTTCTGTGGTATTCAGAGAAAAGTCAGAAAATATTTTTTTTTTAAAGTATCAACACATTTACGATTTTCAACCAGCCCCTCCCACCACCACCACACACACAGGACAAAACTGCAGAAAGAGAGACAAGTGGAAACAATATCAACTAGGTGCACTGATAACTGTTCATAAAAAGTCTTTTAAGCTTTTCTTGTGACATCTTTTCAGAGGGGGATGTATATTTGGTGAACGTAAATCCATGGCAAGAGATTCCTACTAACTTTGAATCAGTCCTTACGGTGGCAGAGTGCATGAGCATTTTGTAGTCCACAAAGGAAATGTGACTATCAATGGCAACAATAATATACAGCAGAATTTACTTTAACATACATTTAATATGTGCCCTTGTATTTAAGAAAAGGAAACCAGAAGTAGAAATGCTTAACTGATGCACACACACACACACACACACACACACACACACACACACACACACACACACACACACACACACACACACGCACACACAAGTCAGAAATGTGTATTTAAACACAATACTGCATCCCACATATAGTATTCTATATGCTACATACATTTTGTACACGGACACATACATATATGTGTGTGTGTGTGTGTGTGTGTGTGTGTGTGTGTGTGTGTGTTTATGTGTAGACACACATATACAGTTACACAAAATTTCCATTTTGATTTGTCTTTATTTAAAGACACAAAGTACACACACACAGGCATGTAATCTACTTCTCCATTTTATACACACACACACACACACACACACACACACACACACACACACACACACACACACACACTCATATGTTTTTATACACATGTACTTTATATATATGTATGTATGTATATATGTGTATTTGGGTCTACTTGATATGGATTCATATCACTGAGGCCATATGATCAATATTTGAAATGTTGACCATACATGTAGAACATAAAAAAAAAAAAAAAAAAACTTACCTTAACGCTGCTAGCCACCTGCATCCCCCACAGCCCCCAGAACTTAAATATACCAACTCCGAGATCGCACTACAGTGCGGAAGTGGAAAGCTTTCCATTATGCACTGTAGGGAGATGCCTGTTCCCCATGGTCGACATTTCAAATGTCGATCATATGGTCTCGGCCATATGAATGTCAACATTGTGAAAGGTAGACCATTCGAAGGGGACCTGTGTGTGTGTGTGTGTATATATATATATATATATATATATATATACATATATATATGTGTGTGTGTGTGTGTGTGTGTGTATATTTATATATATATATATATATATATATATATATATATATATATATATATATATATATATACTATATATATGTGCAATATGGGTGCATGCAATTCGTTATTTATAATAAAGTTAACATAGTAGAGTTAAGCATTATTAATGTATACATTCTAGTAAATGTTGCTTAATGTTTTACTTATTCAGTGTCACACATATTGGCTATGTATTGCACATGCAATCTTTGTCAATGTCTTTATGTCAGTATTTTTTTTTCTTTGTATTGCTAAGTGCATTTATTACTTGTTCTTTGCTTTTTTTTTTTTTTTTTTTTCATTTTTTCCAAGTCTTTTGGGTTTCTAATACCATGATGGGAATGGACCCCATTCTTAAGTCAAAGTACGATTAAAGTTCATGAAATTAGTATTGTATCAATCTTTGATGTCAGCCAGAAGTGTTTTTTGCAGCATCTGCAATGTGCCCAATAATGACTCCTTCTGCAGTTTGTATAGGTTTACATGTATTGGTAACGTATCTAAATATGATTGTAGATTCTTTTTTATAAGACCTGTTGCTCCTACTACTATTGGAACGGTCTGGGTATCTTTCTTCCACATTGCTGTCATTTCTGCCAGCAATTCTTGATATTTTATGACTTTGTGTCTCTCTGTACGCAAGACACTGTGGTAACTGGGTGTGTGAATTTCATTGATCAATGCTACTTTTGTCTTCTTTTCATAAACCACTATATCTGGTTTTCTAGCATCTATCTTTTGAACTATTGGTAATGGGTGATCCCGTGTGATGTAGACTTCATCATTTTCTGTGATGCTTTTGGCTTATCTTTCCAGTATTTTTCAGTCACTTCAGTACCATAATGTTTGCACAATCCTCAGTGCACCAGTTTTGCCACATTATTATGCCTTTCAGTATACAGTCCTTTTGCTCTTAGTATGTCACAACCAGCAATGAAGTGTGCAACTGTTTCCAATTCTGTTTTACAAAACCTACATTTGTCTGTTTCTCCCACATGTTCAATGGACTTTGTAAACCAATGTGTATGTAGCCCAGTATCTTGGGCAGCCAGTATTAACCCATCATCTCTTGGTTTGAATTCACCTCTCCTTAACCAATCCTGCGTTCGATCCTGATCAGCATGAGGTTCTTCCAGAAGTTTTCTGTACTTGCAACTATGTTTATGCATTTTCCACATTTCTTGTCCTCTCATCTGGTCTTTCACCTTATATTCTTTCTTTTGTTTTTTGGCACATTCAGTTGCTGCTTGATTTTTGTCTACTTCTAGTTTGATTTCTATTTCTCTTTGATGCCAATATGCTTCTGCTATATTAATCAGAGAAGTCATTTTAGATTTATTCTCCTCATGTCTCAAAACTTTCACTACATTTGGGTATTGAGAGGTCAGCCGATATGTGTACAGTCCCACAATTGCAGATCTATGCATGTAATCAATTTCAAGGAGGCTCATCCCTCCTTCAGAACGGGGAATATATAATCTTGGTATGCGCTGATTTTTATAAATCATTTGGTGAGCATGAAGCATCCTTCTTGTTTTACTGTCTAATCTATCCAACACATTTTGGCGCCAGTCAATCACTCCAAAACTATATGTTAGGACAGGAAGAGCAAATCGGTTTATAGTTTGAATTTTGTTCCTAGATGTCAATGCTGTTTTCAGGATTAATTTAAGTCTTCTAAAGAATTACTTACTAAGTTTTATTTGCGTTTACTCATGTTTTATTGTTGAGCCTTCATGAATTCCCAAATATTTATAAACTCCCTCTTGCTTAAGTGCTTTTATATCACATTCTTGTCCCAAACTGATGTTATCTTAGTGCTGCAGCTTGCCCTACTTTAAAGGTTGATGTGTGGTTGTCTTATCTCGTCCTCATTCTTTACTGATGGGTTTGGAACCAGTCCTCGGTTCCAACTCAGCCACTTACTAAAGCTCGAGATCTCAAACCAGCTTGTGGCTCCATCCCTATCCCATGATGCTCTAGTGCCTTCCTCAGATCTTGTTTGCCGCTGAAACAGATCGTGTTGGAAAATCAGCTCTGGCTAAGTGAATTCATAATTCTTTCTTCTTTTTCCATTATATTAGCATTAGTTAAAATGTTTATATATATATATATATATATATATATATATATATATATATATACACACACACACATTTAAATGCTCGCTTTTAGAGTATTTCTACAGTTTTTTTAAACATTTTTTCTCATAGATTTAGTAGTTAGATTAGTGGTGTTAGGCCAGCATTCCTTTAGGCATTTATAGTTCTTATTCCCATTTCAAGTTTGCTGTGTATCTGGATATTTAGCTTAGAGTAGTTATTTGGTGTGCCTTCTCGAGCTGACTGGAATCGTTCCCCTGACTTCTGTTCCTCCTCTGACCCCAGCAGTGGTTTCAGAACCAGAGTGCTTGGAACTCGTAGTGGTGGAGCCGTCGTAACCGAGAACCATTTCGGCTTCTTCAGTCATGATCACTCTGACTACCTCGGTACCTAGGTGCCGACACTCACCGATCTGGTCTGGGGAGGACTGTTGAACCAAATGTTTTTTGGTTCCAAACTTGCCTATCTGGGCCTCGGCTCAGGTGAACTTGGCTTCTACCTCAGCTTTGGAGTCAGCCCTTGTGGTTCTGGGAGCATCACTTGACTACTCGGTGCCAGGAGGCCTCTCGGACCATGGGGGGGGGGGCTTTCGCAGCCATGAGGAGAGCTCTGTCACCAAGGACATCCCCACTACTGGATCCAACCATTCCAACCCCAAAAGCTCCAGTGTCTCTCCCTGCACAGGCAGTTCCATAAATGCATAGAGACCCTAGGCTTCAGGATACCCCATTAGGTGAAACCTTATCTTCCAAATCCTCCCCGGAGTGTCCCACTGAAGAGGCCCCTTGGAAGAAACTATACAAGAGGAAGCATATCGACTCCCAGGATGAGTCAATTACATCAGGTACAGACCTCAAGGAGTCAGAGGGGTCCCCAAGGACACCCTCTGAGGATGTCTCCTTTATCGACATCCTAGAGATCCTTAAACAGAGAAGTGGCTGGAATCCCATCAACCCTTGTGATAAGGTGTCCATATACCTGAAGGCTTTCGGATCTCAACTTTCATCCACCTGGGTGTCTCTGCCTTTCGACAAGCTCGTAGAGTTAGTTTGTCAAAAGGGTGGAAGGCCCCAGATTCAGTGGACCCTGTCCCTAGGAGGCCCAACAAATTTATCACTGCACCAACGGATAAAACCTTTTTGACCAAAGGAGTTCCTGTGGATGCTATGGTGGTGGCGGTGGCCACTAAAAAGGAGTTATCGGAAACTTCCACATCTGTCCATCCCCTGAATAAGGAGTCATGTACGATGGACAGGTACGGAAAGTGCATGTTTTTGTCAGCGGCCTTTACCATTAGGTTGCTGAACTACCTTATGCATTTTACCAGACTGCAGAGAGATCTCCTAAAATAGCTTGGAGATACTCTGCAGGGTACAGTACCTGTGGGGGTAGCAGATAAAGTTTCCTCCCAGCTTGCTACCCTCAGTTCAGTGGTAAACTCATCCATGCTTCTCATATCCTATGCAGCCGATGGAGCGACTAGATCAGCGGGTTCCAGAATTGCCGTCAGACATCATTCCTAAATGTGCTTATGTAATTTTGCGAAACCCTTTAAGTCATTCTTTGTCAATACCCCTTTTGATGGCTCGTTCTTGTTCGGGCCTAAAGTCAAAGAAATGCTTACCTGGCATGAACAAGACGGAAAGACTCTCTGTGCTGTGGGAATCCATTTTTCCACTCCTTCTAGTCCCTATCCCAAGACTCAAAAGGGTGGTAAAATGTGGTTCTGGAAATCCCAGAGGGTCTTTCAGGACACGCAGGGTGAACCTTCCTCTAGGGGCAGAGGAGGAGGTAATAATGGAAGACTCCACTGATGTGGCAGAGGGGTCCACAGAACCAAGGTGACTGAGAATCCTTCTTCAGAAAACCCCATCAGTGCTCCTGAAAGGTGGCTCGACTGTCCCTCTCTGGAGCCAGTCGGGAGATGCTTATCTTTGTACCCACAAGCCTGGCTGGACATAAAAGACAAGCGGGTACAAAGTATCATAACCGGAGGCTACGCAGTTCCCTTTTTGATGCCACCCACAAAAATAAAGAGAATCCCAGATGTTCCACCTGTCACAGGGAACAAGCAACCTTAGAAATTCAAAAGTGGCTTCAAAAAAAGAGTCATCCAGCCAGTCCCGGCAAACCAGATAGGATCCGGAACTTACTCAAGGTTCCTTTTAGTTCCAAAAAATACAGGGGACTGGAGACCTACATTTGATCTCAGCAGACTAAACATGTCAGTAAAAAAGGTAAACTTCCAGATGGTCATGCTACAGTCAATACTCCCATTTTTAGGGAAGGACAATTGGATGTGCTCTATAGACCTCCAGGATGCGTACAATATAAAGATGGACAAGCCATCTGCCCTTTCAGCTGGAAGCCAGTCATTTCCAGTTTCAAGCTCTGCCATTTGGCCTCACTGCAGCCCCCAGAATGTTCACCAAATGCAGGTAGTAGTTATGGCTCACCTGAAGCATCTAGGATACTGGGTGTTTCCATACCTAGACGACTGTCTCCTAACTGCCACCACCAATCACAAACTTATTCAGGTAAGAGACACTATCCTGAAACTATCTACCCAGCTAGGGATTTCGGTAAATTATGAAAAATTTGCCTTATTGCGATCACAACATATTGTCTTAAAGGCATAAAATGAAACACAAAAACCATGGTAGTCAAGTTGCCTTCAGACAGAGTTCAGATTCTTCGACTTCAAATCTGGGAGCTTCTTTACAAGACAAATGTACAAGCAAGGACAATCCTAAAAGTACTAGGGACCATGACAGCAGCAATAATGGAGATTCCTCTAGAAGACTACACATGATAATCCTCCAGTGGATGCTTTTCACGCAATGGTCCATGTAGGAACTGCCAATGACCCATCTCATAACCCTAATGGAGTCCTGCAGGAAATCTTTGTTGGTGGTCTAATATTCCCCCCTTCTTCAGTAGCCACAGTGTTCACAGACGCTTCCCAGATAGGGTGTGTGTGTGTGGGGGGGCATTATCAGGGAAGAACAGCCCAAGGCACTTGGCAGGATCACGAGGCTCATTTGCCCATTGATGTAATAGAGATGAGAGCGGTGGTGATAGCATTGCAGGCATTCCAAGACTCTCTCTCGACAGGTACAATAGCAATACAAACTGACAATATGTCAGTTGTGTGGTACATAAACAAACAAGGAGGAACCAGATCTTAACCATTTTGTCGAGAGGACCTGAGAGTATGGCAGTGGGCGATGTCCTCCCAGAGTTTTCTGATAGCAATGCACATCCTGGGGAAATCTAACGTTATAGCAGACAAACTAAGCAGAGCAATTCTAATGCCACACGAGTGGTTCCTAAAAACAGAAGTAGCGGAAATTATTTTTTGCTGATGGGGCTAGCCTTGCTGCGCCCTATTTGCCTCAGCCACAAATGCAAAATACAGCAACTACTTTGCCCTGATCCCCCCTCTAGGGGAGTACCTGAGGGATGCATTTGTTTACAATCGGCCCCTGGGAATCCTTTACGCATTTCCACCCTTTTCTCTAATACCCAAAGTTCTTCAGAAGGCCAGCAGTCTGGGAAGGACCTTGTTTCTAATAGTCCCATACTGGCCTTGTAAAGTATGGTTCCCTTTCTTGAAGCCTAATCTTCTGGAAGAGCCTTGGATTCTGGACCCAATGCCAGATCTCCTGACACACTCATCGGGGACTCTCCACTCATCTCTTCATTCCCTAAAATTGACAGCATAGCTCCTCCAGTTCCCAATATAGCCAGGCTACATAACTTCACCCCTGAAGTCCAACATATCCTAATTTCTTCTCATAAGGTGTCAATAACAAAACTATATCTTAGCAAGTTGAAAAGGTTTTCTGTCTGGGCCGTTCAGAATCAAATTGATCCATTCTCAGCACCCCTTTCATCTATCCTGCAATTTCTGGCTAAGCTTTTCAGTGAAGGAGCAGCTGCAGCTACTATTAGAGTGCAGTTAGCAGTGATCTCAGATTTTCATATTGGAAGTGAAGGTCTGAATATCATGTCTCATAAGCTATCGAAGGCCTTTCTAAGAGGAGCAAATTTATTAAGACCACCTATAAAACCACCTCTCCCACCGTGGAATTTAAATTTTGTGTTATCACACATTATTCTTCCCTCATTTGAACCTGCTGCATCATGTAGTTTGAAGATTCTGTCTTGGAAAACTCTGTTTTAGTAGCAATTGCATCAGCTAGAAGATTGTCGGAGTTACAGGCCTTGTCAATAAAACCCCCTTAATTGGTATTCTATAATGATAGCGTTTCATTATGCACTAACCCTTCATTCTTACCAAAAGTATGTTCAGAATTTACTCTAAATCAATCCGTAGATTTACCAGTTTTTCCCCAGATTTGGCAATAGTACATGCTTCATCAGCTTGACGTTCGTAAACAGCTGCAGTTTTATCTGCACTGGACAAAAGAATACAGAAAATCTGAACAACTTTTCATATCATTTTCAGATAATAAAAAGGTTTGGCAGTATCCAAAACTACTTTGTCCAGATGGTTATCGGATTGTATCTACTTTACCT
The DNA here is from genome assembly GCF_019279795.1 of Protopterus annectens. Lineage (NCBI taxonomy): Eukaryota > Metazoa > Chordata > Ceratodontiformes > Protopteridae > Protopterus > Protopterus annectens. The sequence goes on from NC_056741.1 coordinate 1,946,380,665, forward strand.
ATGAATCTACAGACAAACAATTGGAGAATAAAATAAAGGCTCACTCTCCTAGAGCAGTGTCAACTTTGCATGTCTTTATAGCTAAATTACCAATGGATACTATTTGCTCAGCAGCAACGTGGGCAAGGCCTCATACCTTTATTACTCATTACAGAGTAGACTTGGCCTCCAGGGACAGGGCCACCTTTGGTTCCACTGTCCTGAAGAATATCCTCCCATGAGTCACCCAGGAAAGATGGTGCTAGGGATGCTGTCCCATCAGTAAAGAATGAAGATGAGCTAGGACAACTACACATAATGAAGTTATGTACTCACCATAACATACCATGTGAGTTGTCCATCTCTTCTTCATTCTTATGTCCCACCCTCCTACCCCAGCCTGTTTTGTTGTTTTGGAGGATCGAGACGTTCTTGGTAAGATATCTTGACAAACTTTGGCCTTCTTCTGGACTTTTATATTTAGATGCATTTATCTATAAGTAGGGGTATGGATACATCAACAAACAAGATCTGAGGAAGGCACTAGAGCATCATGGGATAGGGCTGGAGCCACGAGCTGGTTTGAGACCTCAAGCTTTAGTAAGTGGCCGAGTCGGAACCAAGGATCAGTTCCAAACCCATCAGTAAAGAATGAAGACGAGATGGATAACTCACATAGAACGTTATGGTGAGTACATAACTTCTTTTTTTTGCACATTTATCAAGACCAGATTACATTCTTATATCATCTGAAAAAGTTTTGACTACTTGCAGTTGCACTTTCAGTTCCTCATCTGATGAGCTGTACAGTTTTAAATCATCCACAAAGAGAAGATGAGAAGTCTTTACACTTTATTGTTTTCTAGGAGTCAAATTACAGCCATGGCCTAAGCTGTTAAGTAGACGGCTTAATGAGTTAAGGGCAAGGCAGAATAGCTGTGGTGACAAAGAGTCACCCTGGAATATCCCCCTTTGAATTTTTATCCCTGGGATAATAATTTGTCCTTTATCATGGCTTAATTGCAAAGTGGTCTGCTACTGTTTCATGATCACTGTTATATAGTCGATCAGTGTAGGGTGTATCTTATACATTTTAAGCACTGTTTTATCCATGAATGTGGGATACTATCAAATGCTTTTTTGTAGTCAATCCATGCCATACTTAGATTCTTCCCCTTTTTACAGTTTTCCACTATGACTTTATTTAAAAACAAATGATCCGTTGTTCCATATGACTTTCTTTTATTGCCCTTTTGTTCTATTGCCATAATTGAGTTTTCTTCTAAATGACTATAAACTCTGTCGGCATCAATTCCAGTATATAATTTATATGTCACTGAAGGCAAGTTATCGGTCTGTAATTTTTAGGCTATCTTACAGGTTCACTCTTAAGTATCTTATTATCTCTTATCTTTGCCAATGTAGCCTGAGTTGTGACTGAAAAGGGGTTCTGGGATGAGTTCACTTTCCTGATTACCAAACTATAAATAATTATGAAATAGAAAAAAAAGGGGGGTGAACATGACAGAAATGAGAGCACATTTTAATTCTGTATCATTCATGAAAGAGAAAAAACTTTCCACTGAAGGCATTGGTACGTAGCAGACAGACTTATTTTGGAATCCTACTACTTATCATGACACAGCAAGGATCATTTACTGCAGTGAGAGTTTTCACACCTTAGCACCAGAGTGTGGGGGAAAGTCTGTCGATTCTTTTAGAACTACAGTAGAATCCCTTTACAAAAGCCTGCTATTTACCTACTTTATTTTGCTGGAACAGCTATTTATAGCATAGAACAAGCTCTGACACACATAAATGAGGCTCAGTCAGGGAAACATAGAAGTAACTCTGTTACAGTAGGTGTATTAGATGACAGTGCTTCACAGTCCTGCCATTCTATTTTAATGACATGAGAAAAACAACACCATGTCCTTATGTCTAGCATAATTCAAATAAAGAGAACTTGAAATGTATTCCGGGAAGAAGGAATGAAAGCAAGAAAACAAGATCATTATACCAAGGCAGGACCCATCATCCACCAGTTTGTGGGAAGCGCATTAAAATTGTAAAAGAAGTGCTTAGCACAGAAAATAAGGATACAATGGGAAAAAACATGTTTTTTAAGTTTTAAGGTGGAGTTTTCCTTTAATATCTCAGTGGGGGTGGGACAGACACAAAGAACAGGGAACAGAAAGGCACTGGAATGCAACTTTAAGCAGGTAAATAATAAGCAGAATATAAAACTATGGGATCAAAACAGGACTATCAAGAGCTGTAAAAGCACTGAAGCACAAAACATGGAGCAGGAAAAGCAATACCCTCAGTACTGAATTCTACTAGAGTTTAAGGCACCAGCCTATGCAGAAATTTACCAGTAATGCTGTTTATGGAAAAATGCCGTAATAAATGACTAAATAAGGCTCAGCAATTGCAATAGTCCACAGTTCTGTGACAACGGTGAATGAAACTACAAGACTAAGGCCCAGCAGGTTTTAAAATACAAACAGCTAGCTTTTACAAGTAATTCTACTTGTGAAGGTAGAAGTGCAATAGAATTTATTTACACAATCTTCCCTCAGCTGCAAATTAAGCAACAAGACTAAGGTCCTAGAACAAACTAAAAAAATGCAAAGTCATGGGAAAAAAAGTGCAAAGAAGTATCACCACACAGGTCACAAAACGTGCAACTGAAATATTTAAGCACAGTTAAAATAAAAGCTTTTTCCCCTTTTTAATGAAAAACTTGTTAGTCACAGTTCAGGACTTTTACACTGTCCAAATCTTTTATAAAGGACTCTGGGTGGAGGTAGCTCTTTGGAATTAAAATGTCAAAGTGGATCAAGCCAAATTCATAGGTATTTGAAGGTAGAATTTGAATGACCATCTTGTTAGAAGGATTAGACAGAGTTTATGGGGATGAAATGGCTAGACTTTGTGTGATCCCAAGCAGCACAATACATGCTTATTAGTGTTATCTAGAAGATTTTTCTCACAAAATTAATAGGTTCATAGGTAAGTACTAGGCTATTGGCCCTAGCGCCTATATAAGCCTAGCCAAAAAGGTACCCTGGCTTTTGCCACCCAAGAAAATTATTTTCCTGTGCCCCTGTCGAGCAAAGCCACAGAAGTGATCCCAGGGTAAATTTCCTATCTCCCATCCAGTCATCAAGATTTTTCTTGAAGTGCTAATGAGGAGCTTTGTTTGATATAGATAGTTAGGTAGTTTGTTCCAGAGTATGGGAAGTCTGTGGGACAGGAATCTATCCCTCCAGCATGTTCTGTTTATTGTGGTGACAAGGTTTATGTCCCTAGAGTGTGTAGCTCGGAGGGGTTGGGATTTCTTTAAGTGGAGCATGTCCAACAGCTCTGGGTTTGACATAGCTTTGTATGTTAGGCAGAGATCGCCTCTGAGGCGGCGATATGCGACAGAGTAAAGCTGGAGTTTTTTAGACAGTCTGCATAGGACATCTGTTTGAGGCCAGTAATCCCCTTTTTGAGGTATTTCTGTGGCCTTTCTAGATGTCTTGTGTGGTACATACCAAAAGGGGCATTGTACTCTATAATGGGTCTAATGAGTGACAAGTAGAGGGGAACAATGACCTCTTTTTTCCTGGTTGAGAAACCTTTTGTGATGAGGTGTGCCATGTAGAAGGATTTCCTAACTACTGTTCTGATGTGATTATCAAAGGAGAGACTGCTGTCCACCTCTGTCCCAAGGTCTCTTATCACACTTTCAGTGTTAAGTAGACTACCGCCTATGTGGTAATTCATGGGTACAGAGTTTTTACCAAAAGGGATGACAATGCACTTTTTGGCATTGAGCTTGAGGCCATGGCTTTGACACCAGGCATCTGTCTCAGTGAGGCCCTTTTGTAGGATGTCCACATTGTTAGGAGTTTTGATTATGGCTCCTAGTTTGCAGTCATCTGCGAACTTCATTACCTAAAGACCTTCTGTGTTAGTCTGTACGTCTGAGAAGTAGATACCAAACAGGAGAGGACCCAGGACTGAACCCTGTGGTACTCCACTTGCCACTGGTCTGAAGTCAGATTTGGAGTCTGCTGCTTTCACAGTGTGGGTTCTGTCAGTGAGCCAGTTGGCAATCCATCTTGTGACATAGGGATTTATACCTAGTTTAGTGAGTTTATCTATAATTCCAGAGTGGGGGATGGTGCTGAAAGCCTTGGCGAGATCTAGATAGGCTGTGTGAACCACCTTACCCTCATCTATGTCTTTGGTGACTGCTTCAAAGAAGACTATCAAGTTTAGGAGACATGATCTGCCTTTTACAAACCTGAACTGGGTGGGGTCCAGAGTTTGGAGATTACCAATGTCATTGTTTATAAATTCCATGATGATACATTCCATAGCCTTGGAGACCAGGCTCATCAGGCTAATGGGGCGGTAGTTCCTGGAGTCCATGGTGGCTCCCCCCTTTGTGGAGTAAGATAAATGTCACTAAGCACCATTCAGTGGGCACAAAGCCTGAGGTGAGGCTATGATTGAACATGGTACTTAGGTGGGGTGCCAGTTCATTCTGTAGTTCATGTAGAACGCAGCCTGGGATGTTGTCAGGTCCCATGGATGCTGTGTTCTTGGCTTTGGAGAATGTGGTTTTTACCTGTGCAGCCGTGATTACAGGAACTTTGCATTCTTCCGGTATAGAGATGGGCCCTTTAGGGGGTGAGATGGGGGTAAAGTTAGCATTGAACCTATCTGCCAGGATATTGGCAGTTTCAGTTGGTTCTGTATATTTAGTGCCATTGTGCTGTAATTCAGAGCAGATCTGAGTGTTGTCATTGAGATTCTTGACATAGCTATGGGATGCTTTGTGGTTGTCTTTAAAATCAGTGGCGATTTTGTTTTCATAACTAGCTTTGGAAGATTTTATGAGGGATCTCAGATTTTTATTGAGGCTGACAAGAGAGTTCCTCCAATCATGGGATTTTACTCTTTTTTTTGCAACAGTTTCTTCTGTTGTAGAGTTTGTTTATGGCAGGGGACCACCAGATTGGCTTCCTTTTTTTTGAGGATAGCATCTTGGTTCTATTAGGGATTGCACAATCCATGCACTCATGAAAGTGCTTATAAAGTGCATTTCTGTAGGATTCAGCAGTCGTGCCTCTATTGTCAATCTGCATGGGTGTTGTGAAGTTTGACACTTCTGTCTTAAAAACCATGAAGTTGGCTTTGGAGAAATTTTTTACAGTGGTTTTCCTAATGTGGGGCGGGGGTGGGATGTGGATGTCTAGGGTGATTAGCTTGTGGTTGGATCTGACCAACAAGGAAATGACCTCTGGTGTGGAACACCAGTTGCCCATGTTGGAAATGAGCAGGTCTAGGATACTGCTGCCCTGGTGGGGATGTGGATAAGTTGATCCAATGCTTGGAATTTATGAATTCCAGAAAACGTTGAGCAAAAGAGTTGGTACATGAGTAGTTTTTCCAGTTAATGGTGGGGTAGTTGAAATCACCCATTATTAGGGTGTTAGGTTTTACCCTAATATTTTCCATTGTATCAAGAAATGAGGAGTGGGAATCCTGGGGCATGGTGGAGGATCTGTATCAAGCTACAGTTTGGATTGCAGTCTTGCCCAGAGTTAGTTGCACTTGGATAATCTCAGATGCATTATGCTGAGCAACTAGCCTGGAGGTGTGAATATCCTTAATGAATATGGACACGCCTCCGCCTTTAGTGTTTCAGTTCAGGTTAGGTGGCCGAAAGGTGTGGTATGAATTATAGCCTGGTAATGCAGGGGTGCTCTCTGGAGCCTTGAACCAGGTCTCTGTCACTGCACAGATGTCGGTGTTCTCCATTTTAAGGAGTGCTTCCAGTGAGTGCATTTTGAGGTTTACACTTCTAGCATTGAGTAGCATTACCCTCAGATTTTGCTTGCTTGTACCTGTTATGGTGGTGAATTTGTCATTTGAACCTTGTCTAAAAAAGGCACTATAGGGGTGGCAAGAGCTTTAGCCAGAGTCCGGAATCCTAAGGGTGACAGGAGCAGCCCTTCTCTGGCAAAACATTGTGGTCTGTTGATCATGTCATCCCAGGAAGACAGATACTGGATCCCCTTAGAATGACATCAGTAGCTAAGCCAATTGTTGAAGTCAATCATTTTGCCCTTGTACTGTGGTATCATTCTGGGTGATGGCAGGATGCTACTCAGGGCTAGGGTCATACCTGATTGGGCTACAAGATCAGATAGCTCCTTCATGTCTCTTTTCATGTAGTCCAGGGAGATATGTCTCAGGTCATTCACACTAACACGGGCAATGACAGAGTCATATTTGTACTTGTTGTGGAGTGACCTGAATGCGTGTGTTATGTGGCAGATCCTGGCACTTGACAGGCAGCTGACAGTAACTTTCTCCTTGTTTAGCCTGGTGAGTGGAACATCAGTGTGCCTGACTATAGAGTCAGTTGTGACTAGAGTGTTGGGTACGTTGTTATGGCTTATGGGCTGTGGTTGAGTGGCATACTGAGTTTGTGGGCTATGTGTCATTTGTGTTGTGTTGGGGGGGTGGAGGTTGCTTGTGTTTCTGCTTTGGAGGTCCCTGTTGCTTGGGCAGATTTTTATTGAGAGCCTCCGCTAATGTAGGTGTGTGTTTTGTGTTTTGCTGGTGTAGGTTTTGAGGGACTATGTGATGAGTGTGGTGTGGTGCAAGTATTTACCCTCTCCTCTTGACTGTGTAGTCCAGTCTTGGGTTAAGAGAGCTTTACTTCCAGTTTGGCTATATAAGTGCATCTCTCACAGGTTGTAGTATTGCCAATACCAAACCTAAAGGAAGTTGTAGCACTTTCAGCCCTTAACAAGCTAAGACTAGCAGCATGAAAGACAGCAGTTAGCATTTCTATAAAAGGGATAGGGTAAATGGAGCACTTGCCCCATGTCCCATCTTGTAGGGGGGCACAGAACATTTAAAACAGTTGGACAGTTTGCAAGTTGTCATTTGAAAGATCACAATCATGATTGCTTAATAGACACTTGTAAACCATCTAACAAATTGTCCTTTGTTAAGGTAGTTAAGCAGTCTTTACAAACATAACAGACAATTTACATACAGTCTGCAAACAATCATAAGTTTATTTGCTTAAATGACAGCTTGTAACTTTCAAACATTTTTTTAAATACTTTGGTGAGGGAGGGCAGGATGCAAAATGGTTTGCTGCCATAGGGTCATAGATTCATAGGAAGTTACTAGGCTATTGGCCCTGAGGCCCTTATAAGCCTAGCCAAGAGTTTAGCCTATGTTTAGACAAGTTAGCACCTGTTGCCCCTGTCCAGCAGGGACACAGGTGGAATCCCAGGGATGTATTTTCTGTTTCCCATCCAGTTATGCAGGTTGTGCTTAAAAAGGGGTAAAGAGGTACTCTGCTTGATGTAGAGAGGAAGTCTATTCCACAGATGGGGGAGTCTGGGACACAGACCTATCCCACCAACAAGTCCTATTGATGTCACAGACCAGGTTGAGGCCAGGCATGTGGGTTACTTGAGTGGAGCTTGACTTGTGGATATGCAGCAGTCCCATCAAGGCGGGGGTCTGAGATTGCCTTGTATGCCAGACAGAGGTCATCCCTGAGGAGTCTGTATGAAACTGAGTAGAGGGATAGGGCTTTTAGCCTATCTGTTTATGGTAGACTTTTAAGGCCCTGGATTCTCCTGTTGAAGAATATATGTGGTCTCTCCAGTTGCTGCATGTGTTTTGCGAGGTATGTTGTATTCAGTAATGGGCTTTATAGGGGAAGAATACAGGGATGATATGACCTCCTTGTCCCTGGATGAGATACCCTTACATAAGAGGTGGGCCATGTAGAAAGCTTTCCTTACAATGGAAGCAACATGGTGGTCAAAAGTCAGGTAGCTACCGTGGGTACTAAATTCCCCTTACTGTAGTTCTTTCATCAAGAACAGGAAGGTTTTTTTGTCAGATGACAAAGTACAAGGGCCAACTGCTTAAGAACTTCTGTGGTGTTATTGCAAACTCTACAGGATGTATTGTGAAAGCTAATTATTGCAGTTCAGTTTCTCTACTCTGAATAAGCCTATGGAGCATACCCCAAAATTTAGTTTCTCTAGATAGCATTTTTCCATTAAGTCCTTGTAAGACAAGTCCTCCGGTTGTGTTGCGTATGTATCTTTCACTTCAGTTCTACTTGTTTGGGCATCTTATGCTTGAGTATTGTTTCCTCTATTTGTCTGCAATTTTATTCTGTGGAGTGGGACTGCACTAACATGCAGAAAAAAGAAACAGAGAGATGCACTTTAAAGCACATTTTGCTCTTTCTCTGAGTCAGAATTAGTATACATAAGTAAGGGGGTATAGGACAACTTGCCTCCTGCAAAAAGTGCTTTCTAGTGCTTTTTCAGGTGGTTTATGTTTTGCTTATTTTGAATATGAGTGGTTATGTTTTTGAGCTTATACTGCTGTGCATTTTACACATGAACTATTAATCTTGCAGAACAATAGAGGAAGCCAAGCTGACTGACATAATACTTAGCTTTGTTTTTACAACCCTTGAACCATCATACAGGTCTCATGACAAAGCCGAATGCCTCCAAATGTTGCTCCTTTTGACTAAAGAAAACAGATACAAGAATGTAATTCATTAGAAATGCCTTCCTTAGATGACATAACAGTGGCGTTTACTCATTCCGTACCTTTCAGTCTGCGGGCCATTTAATCAATGTATTTGCATTTTAACAAACTACATTCCAGACTCATTGTTAAGGAAAATGAGTTAAGATATGTTATAGTAAACAAGTAGGATGAATGGTAGGGCAAACTTATAGAACTTTTAATAAATTGACTTTCCGCCTTAGATGTTTCTGGACTGCAGTGTCTGCATACGTTTGAAAGGAAAATACCCTGAAGAATCTCACTTCTGCCATTGAAGCAGGTGCTGACAAGTCATACATGGAAGTCAAGTGCTAGCAGGTTCCATATATGACGTGTTAATTCATTTGTGACACAGATTCTAAGAGTTAGAACATAGATTATGTGATGTAGGTGTTAACAAGTCATACAAGGGATATAGGTGCTAATATAGTGAATGCAAGGTAAGTTGTAACACTATGCAAAGTAGGCTTGTACAGGTCACGTGGGAGGTAATTGCTGACAACTAAAATATGGGAGGTAATTGCTAAAATGAATCATAAGAGAGGTAACATATAATTCTGAGATTTTATAACTGATCAAAAGAAGCATTTGTTCACTGACAAAGTGGTAATGCAATGAAATCACTTATAGCCGAATATTTCTGGATGTAATAAAATTGAAGATTTTAAATGGCACTGAATGTAGAGAAGAGGTAAGAGAAGGAGGCTGAACAGCTACTTATAAGCGATACAACAAAACAGATGGACCAGAAGATAAGTATGGCCAGGATTCCTAGTGATGTAGTGGCTGAGCAAGGCTTGCTCTACATAGCAGGATTACTTTGCAAGTTGTTGTAGAACTTGAATGTAAAGATAGCAACAATCCATGTGGCTGTGCAGCTATCTGTGCTCTAGTGTCACAGCAGGGTTAAAAAGCTAAAAAACTACAAGTCAAGCAAAGTGTAGCAGTACAAGCAGTAAGTTATCGAACCAAGGAACAGCCACATACCAGCTACTGCAGATCTTACAGGACCTGAAGGCAGCATAAAGTATGAGTCAGCACAAGCTGGACTAGACTGTTGGCAAGCTCCATAGAGAACTAGACTGCAGCACAATACAAATGAAAGCTGTCAGGTGTACAGTCACTTGGACACTCACTGGTTCTATGAAAGTAGAGGAAAGAGAAGTATAAGATAGTAGTAAATTCCATGTTATGAGTTTTAGATGTTTTGAATTTTCAATCTTATGGTCTCGCTGGTTTGTAATTAAATGTTATGAGTTTTCGACATTTTAAAGTGAAACATATATATATATATATATATATATATATATATATATATATATATATATATATATATATATATATATATATATATATATATATATATACACACACACACATATATATATATATATATATATATATATATATATATAAACATATATATATATATATATATGTATATATATGTAAACATATATATATATATATATATATATATATATATATATATATATACTTTAGAATGTAAAAAGAACACATCATCGGAAGGGTGATTGAGAATAATGGGAGAGCACAGACAGAGAATGTCAGGCAGCAGAAGAAAACAAACAATAAAACAATACAGTTAAATGGGGTGAGTATGTACGCACTATGAGGAGGAAATGAGGACTGGCAGTCAAAAACAGAAGGTGGACAAATGGTGATGGGGAGGATTGTACTATACACAAAGGGCATACAGCAGCACAAAAAGATAAGAGTACACCAAACAGGGGCTAGCGTGGGGTATGAGCAGTGTACTGGCAGCTGAATGCCTAGAGGTTGCCAGTTTGACCCGAAAGATATTTTATATGGGTGTTGGCTACTGACAAGGGTCACATCTTACTTTATTGGTATAATGATAGGTGGAGCTCATCTGCAAGTGCTCCAGGAAGTACATAGTAGCATCCACCTAGTAGGCCATCATATTGTTAACTGTTCCCACATCCTGTAACACTGATGATTGTGCTGCAGCAACCAAATGAACTACCTGCTCGGGAGAGGCTGGAAACCCCCACAGTGAGGCATTCTCCACCCACTCACCTGCCACAGCTGCAGTTACAGAAGTAGGGGCTTGTGGCAGCTGACACATCTATAGGTCCTTGGTATTATAATCTGCAGCAGGGAGACACAAGGGAAAGGATAACATTTCTGAATAAGTCCTATAAATAGCACAGGTAATACAAGCCAACTTAGTAAGTAAATGCTGCTCTAACCGCACTGTACCTCAAGTCTCAGATGCTTCCTGCATTAGCCAACATAAATGACCTACCTATAGTATAAAAAGTATGCTGGGAATAAAAATAGAATGGTACAATAACAAGTAACTACTAAGAAAAACAAAAAAGTACCGAAGCTAACACAGCTGAAGGTAAAACAATAAAACAAGGACAACACACCGTAAAAGCGCTTACTCTCTTTTGTGTGCATTAAAGTTTATTATTTTACCTTCGGTTGTGTCAGCTTCAGTTCTTTTTTGTTTTTCTTAGTAGTTACTTGTTACTGTACCGTTCTATTTTTATTCTCAGCATACTTTTTATACTTTTGGATTTCTTGGGTGAGAATAAAGCATGGCAGAAGGCAATGATGTTGAACAGATTTTTAATCCATCCAGGAAAGCTTCTTCTATCAACAGAGTGTCTAGTGATCGCCTGAACAACATTATGGAAATTGCATCTAACCCCCCTCCTTGTTACTGACCTTACCTTGACTTCTACAGATGATTTGGATATAGACAAGACTTACCCACTTTTTATGAACAAATTTAAAGAACTGGAAAACAAGCTTTATAAATTTAAATGGCTGCAATGGCAGTGATTTCATCTGGAAGCATCTTTAAAGCATAAAGACATACCCAGGGGCCTAAGAATACTCAATATGCCTAGCTATGGTAATGTATATCCAGACCTACTGATGAAATGGCAGTCACTTAACTTTCAAGCAAGCTCCGGCTACTTGGAACTTCTTATAGAATTCTTTCTTCCAGAAGAGAAAGAATTGCAACATCAGATCTCAGTTCTGCAGGATGAAATTTATAGTTCCTGTCCTGCTGATATTATGGGGGACAAACTTGATAACCTCTATGACAACATCCTGGCTTATGAGAAGAGGTTACAGTCTACTAAAATAAAGAAATTGCAATGTGACATCAAAGATTTTACTACTGGAGCGTTTTTTGCATGGGGTAGAAATAACCACCCACCAGCCGTGAATTCGGAAGACGCACCACAAACACTGAATCCTTTGCATGAAACTACCAGTGAATCTTTGAATCAGCCTGTATCTTTAATGGGAGGAGCCGTGAATGCCAACTCCACAGAACTGGCACAGCCGACCGCAAGCGGAGCTGAGTCATTATACCACCATAGTACCGCTGAGGTAGCACCTCTGATACATCTTCATAAGAAAAGGAAGTCCCATTCTGACGATAATGGTGACTCCACTACTAATGTTAACATTGGAGCCAGACCTAGGGCTATCATTTCTTTTCAACTGCAGAGCCCTTTTCCTATCAGGGACAGGTCACAGAATCGAGGGAGGAAGGGCAGACTCTACCGCCTCTCAAGTACAGAAATGAATGTGAACCTAACAGGCCAATGGAAAAGGAGGTAAACAGTTTAGTTTTTAATATTTCCTCTGTACAGCTTACTGCCGCACAGTTAGCATTGCTGAACAAAGGTTTATCATTTGTCCCTGCCAGAGAAGCAGAGCTAACTGATCTTAGATTGTTTGGTAGGACTCTTACATTGAAAACCATGCTACCTGACACTGTTAACGCTGACACTGCTTCCTTTAGAAAACCCAGCACTTTTATCCCACCACCCAATGCCAAGATAGAGACCTTCATTCAGACTTGTTAGAAGCAAATAAGAAGAGAATTTGAATCTAATAGAAATAAGAGATACTTTAATCTTAATAATGATGAATATGCAGCCCTCAATGAACTCAAGAACTTGAAATCCTTAGAGATTAGACCAGCAGATAAGGGTGGTGGAATTGTTGCATTAGACAAGGACTTATATCACACACAATTGCATTAATTGTTGTGTGATGACACCACTTATGTCTGTATTTCTAAAACTGCTATTTATGGTATGATCAAAAAGGTTTCTTTCTTTATTTTTGATCTGCTTATGACTGGTATGATCGATAATAAGTTGTTTAAATATTTTGAGGTACAGAAACCACTTATACCAATCATTTATGGCTTACCCAGAGTGCATAAAAATCTAACACTGCTGCCAATGTGCCCGATAGTGTATGGGAAAGGTTGGGTAACTAAGCCACTTTCTATTTATATTGAAAATAATTTACATTCTCTGCTGGACACTTGTGACACCGTCCTAAAAGATACTAGGACTTTCTTACAAAGATTATATGTGGCTACTTCTGATTTGAGTGCTGATTATCTTTTAGTGACAATGGATGTAGAGTCACTCTTTACTGTGATCCCCAATACTTAGGGTATAGAAAATGTCAGGAAATTTATGCATGTCAACCATTGTTTTACTGAGGACAAGATCAATTTAATTTGTGCCCTTTTAGAATTGGTTTTAGAAAACAATGTCTTTTTGTTTGAAGATCAGTTTTATGTACAAAAGGTTGGCGTGGCAATGGGCACAGCTTGTACCAACAGCTACGCCAGCCTTGTGTTGGTACAATGGGAGAGACATACTATTTCAAGCTGAGGGCTTCTCTGAACATATCTTATGGTATGGAAGATTTGATAATATTTTTTTGTTGTGGAGGGGGTCAGTTGAGAGTCTCACGCAGTTTATAGAGTTTCTACATCAGTCTATAGATTTTTTAAGATTTACTTTTAAATATTCTTGTGATGAAATTGAATTTCTTGATGTTAAGGTGAACAAAACTGATATGACTAGCCTAGTAACTAGTATTTATAGGAAACCCACAAGAAAGAATAATCGGCTCCATAGAGATAGCATGCATCCTAGGCATGTTAACTGAAATATTGTTAAGGGGCAGGTGTACAGGGCCATGAGACTCCATAATAATGACGAACAGCTTGCCAAGGCCCTGGAGACCTTGAAAATAGATTTTCTAGATAGTGGCTACAAGGAAAATGATATTGATAGTTATATTACTGATGAGTATAAGGAGAGAGGGGGCAAATGTAGGCCTTATTACGCTGCTGCATCAAACACTGAAGCCATAACTACAGAACAAAGGACAGGATCGATTAGGTTTCCTCTCACATATTCTTCTGATGTTAGTAGTATATGTGATATTGTTAAAAGGAACTGGGCATTTTGGATACTATAGATGAATTAAGAAATGCCATAGATACTGTTCCACACTTTTGTTTTTAAAATAACAGATCCTTGAAAAGGCAAAAGGCATCAGTGCTACAATACTTCTACTTTTAACAAGGTTTTACAGTCAGAGAGGCATGGCACTTTTAAATGCAAGAATTGCACAGCCTGCAAGTTTATGTACTCTAGTCCTACTTACATGCACCCTAATATGGACTTTAAAATAGACACAAATTTTATGCTGATTGCAGGACTAAGAACATTGTATCTGATATTGTTAATCCTTGTTCATTCCTTACGTGTGGGTATCGGTTCCGACCTCGGAACTGAGTCGGCCATCTTCCAAGCTCGTGTCAGCTACAAACTCTCAAGCTAAAAACTCTTACCCAGAATTTCCCTCTCCCTGTTACCTCAGATTTCGTTTGCCACGTCGCCATTCGGTCGTGTCAAGCTACTTCTCTTGAGCTAAGTATAACATTTTTCTTCATACTAAATTCTAAAACAGAAGTGGCCTCTCAGCTAGCCTCCATTGAATCAATATTTAACTCCTCCATGCACCTGATATTTCATGCATCAGAAGGAGCAGCTAGAGTGGCGAGTTCAGGCAATGTTCTGAGACAACATGCCTGGATGCGCTTGTGTAATTTCACAGAACCCTTCAAGGCTTCCTTTCTCAGTGCTCCCATTGAAGCCTCTTCATTATTTGGACCCAAGGTTAAAAGCACACTGGCCAGATGTGAACAGAATGGTAAGACCCTTTCTGCTGTGGGTGTCCGTTATTCTTCTCCTCAACGAGCTTTCTCCAGAAACCAGAAGAGTGGGAAGATATGGTACAGAAAGTCTCAAGGTCCTTTCCGTGGCACACAGGCCGAGTTCTCCCCTAGAGGCAGAGGGGGAAACTCACAGGGAAGACGCCCTTTTCAGGGCAGGGGTGTCCATGTAACCAGGGACTCTTTCCCTGGCCAACCCCACCAGTGCTCCTGAAGAGCGGCCCAATTGCTTTCCTCTGGAAGTGGTTGGGGGTCGTTTCTCTTTGTACCCTTTTGCCTGGCTAACCATCACCACCGATTCTTGGGTACAAAGGATAATAACCAGAGGTCCTTTGAACTTTGTCCCGCTCCCCTAACAAACTTACCTGACGTTCCACCCAGTCAGTGGGAAGAAGCAGCTTTAGAGATTTCAAAACTGCTAAGAAAAAGAGTTATCCAAATAGTCCCTCCAGACCAGATAGGATCCGGATTCTACTCAAGACTATTTTTTGTGCCAAAGAAAACCGGGGACTGGGGACCAATTTTGGATCTCAGTGTATTGAGCAAGTTTGTAAAAGTACAAAAATTCCGGATGGTCATAATACAGTCTATTCTTCTGCTTTTGGAAAAAGATGATTGGATGTGCTCGATAGATCTTCAAGATGCGTACTACCACATAAAAGTGGACAGACCATCAAGAAGATTCCTTCGCTTCCATGTGGAAGCTAGTCACTACCATTTCAGAGTACTGCCCTTTGGATTCTCTACAGCCCCAGAGTGTTCACAAAGTGCATGGCAGTTGTCACAGCTCACTTGCAACTACAAGGATTCCAGGTGTTTCCATACCTAGACGACTGGCTCATCTCTGCCCCCACCAGATATCTATTGGAAGAAGCCCTGGCATACTCTCTCTTCTCTGCAGAAAGGCTAGGCATAACCATAAACTGGCAAAAATACAATCTCACCCCATCTCAGTCCACAGAATTCATAGGGGGGTCATCTTGAATACAAAGAATTGCAGAGCATCCATTCCAGAGCACAGAATTCTAAGGATAAAGCAGAAACTGATCCCAATCCTTTCAAGGGAGAAATCCACAGCTCACTCTGTTCTACAGTTGTTGGGTTCCATGGCAGCTTCTATCACCATTGTCCTCCTGGCCAGGTTTCACATGAGGCTTCTACAATGGCTACTGCTCACCCAATGGTATCCCTTTCAGTACCCTCTTTCAGCCAAGATTCAGGTAACTCACAGGTGCAAACAGGATTTTAATTGGTGAATGGCCCACAACCCATCACAATGGTCTCGCCCCTTCTCCCCCCAACAGCCCAAGGCTACAGTGACCACGGACGCCTCCCCGATGGGGTGGGGGGAGCTATGTCAGGGACAGACAGTCCAAGGTACTTGGTCCAAAACGGAGGCCCATCTGCATATAAATGTTCTAGAGCTGAGGGCAGTGCTGCTGGTGTTGCAAGCATTCCATCCCCTGCCACCATCTGGGACTATTGCGATACAATCAGACAACATGGTGGTGGTCTGGTACATCATCAAACAGGGCAGAACTAAATCATACCCACTCTGTCGAGAAGCCATGAGGATATGGCATTGGGCGATGGCTACCAACCATTTTCTTCTAGCAACGCACAGTCCCGCGAGTTCCAACGTGATAGCAGACAGACTCAACAGGTGTATACTACAACCTCACGAGTGGTCCCTGAATCCCTTGATAGCAGCGGAGATTTTCAACTGCTGGGGTCTTCCTTGCTGCAATCTCTTTGCGTCCCCGACCAACTACAAATGCAGCAACTATTTTGCCCTGATTCCCCCTCCAGGACAGTTACCCAGGGATGCTCTAGTCCACGATTGGCCCTTGGGTCTACTTTATGCATTTACACCTCTCCCCTCATTCCCCATTTTCTGAAGAAAGCCTGCCAGTTGAAGAGCAAAGTAATCCTCATAGCACCATATTGGCCTTGTCAAATTTGGTTCCCCTTCCTTTGGCCTCACCTGCTAGATCAACCGTGGATTCTCCATCCAGCCCTGGGGTTGATCTCCCATCCGCAGAATCTGATTCACCCCAACTTGAACAGCCTGAAGCTTACAGCTTGGCTCCTCCAATTTCCTTGATTGCCAGGCAGAATTATCTTTCTTTGCCAGTATGTGACATTCTTATTGCATCTCTTAAGTCTTCCACCAGAATTACATATCTCATCAAGTGGGAAAGATTTACTTTTTGGCTGAAAGAAAAACAGGTAGATCCTTTTTCCGCACAAGTGTCGATAGTACTGGAGTATCTAGCCACCCTATTTCAATCTGGTCTATCTGCCTCTACCATTAGAGTTAATTTGGCTGCAATATCTAATTTCCATGATGGTGTCCAAGACTCCTCTCTTATGTCACACAAATTATGCAAGACTTTCATAAAAGGTGTGAATCATCTAAAACCCCTTTTAGAGAACCTTCTCAACCATGGGACCTGTTATTAGTCCTACAAGCTTTGACAATGCCAGCTTTCGAACCAGCTTCTTCTTGCGACCTTAAATATTTGTCATGGAAAACCTTGTTTTTGGTCGCCATTACTTCTGCAAGACGTATCTCTGAGCTTCGAGCCTTATGCATCAAGAGTCCATATTTGATTTTTCATAGAGATAGAGTGTCTTTGAGAACTAATCCTTCCTTTCTGCCAAAAGTGATCTCTGAAATGTCCATTAATCAAACCATTGAATTGCCAGTTTTCTTCCCCAATCATTCAAACAAAGGAGGGTATTGCCTACATACCCTAGATATTCACAGGCAAATTCACTTCTACTTGAACAGTATTAAGGCCTCTCGTAAATCAGACCAGTTATTTTTGGTCTATTCTGGACCTAGATTAGGATGTGCTGTTGCTAAGATCACATTGGCTAAATGGTTGAAAGACTGTGTGACCTTCATTTATAGATAATGTAATATTCCATTACCTACTACCATAAAGACTCATTCTACAAGGTCGGTGGCAACTTCTGCTGCCTTCTATGCCAGAGCTTCTTTACCTGACATTTGTGCAACTGCTACTTGGGCTACCCCTCATACCTTCATCAATCATTACAAATTGGATTTGGACCTCCAGGGGAAGAGCATCTTTTGGTTCTATGGTGCTCAGGAATGTCCTTCCATTAAAGCCTCCCAGGAATAAAGGTAGCTGGGGACTCTGTCCCACATGTAAGGAATGAATGAGGATTAATAATATCAGATAAAGAAGTTATGTCTTACCATAACGTTCCATCTGTATTGTTGATCCTTGTTCATTCATTACGACTCTCCCTCCTTCCCCCTCCTGTGGCTTCTAGTGGATCTTACCATCTGGTTCTATTAGGTCATTTGACCAGAGGTAGCCTCTACTTTCTTTTGACTGGCAAACTCAATCTGAGGTAACAGGGAGAGAGGAATTCTGGGTAAGAGTTTTTAGCTTGAGAGTTTGTAGCTGATGTGAGTTTGGAAGATGGCCGGCTCGGTTCCGAGGTCGGAACCGATACCCGCATGTAATGACTGAACGAGGATCAACAATACAGATGGAACGTTATGGCAAGACATAACTTCTTTTTATTTTAGTTACTGCACTTTCTGCCATGCTTTTTATGTAGGCATGAGTAATAGGCAATTCAAAGACAGGGTGTTGGAACATCAGAGAGACATTAGAAACAAGAAAAACACCAATGCTCTTGCTGAGCATATTATGTGCCATGGACAGGAACATAATTTTAAATTCCTTGTGCTAGAGATCATTCCTGAGAGTTTAAGTGGGGGAGATCTTAGGAATTGCACAGAATCTGCAGAGCAAAAATGGATTCTGTCTCTTAATGCTGATAAAATACCAGGTCTTAATGAAGTTGTTTCGCTTAAGCCCTTTTTAAAAGCTAGACCTCTCAAACACTGAGTATAGGATTGTTTTTATATATATTTTTATTTTTTTTTATGTTTTTTATATGTTTCATTTGCCTGCTTTCTTGTTCTGACATTTTTCTCTTAGATAATTGATGCTTTTATCAGTGCCTTAATTGACTAATTAACTTATGCTATTTAACTGCATTTGTTGCTAGTTTAGAACAGTCTGATGAAGTGGTGAGAGCACACTGTGAAAGCGCTTACTCTCTTTTGTGTGCATTAAAGTTTATTGTTTTACCTTCAGCTGTGTTAGCTTTGGTACTTTTTTGTTCTTCTTAATAAATGACCTACCTATCTACCCATGCTGAAAGACATGAGGGACAAAAGAGCCACCTCACATAGGTGTAGGTGTGCTAGAAAGATATCAGTGCACAACTATGGCCCCACAAGTATTTGAAAGAGAGCAGATGAAAGGAAATGTGCCCAGAAATACAAATTAAGCTACAATTTCACTTGTAGCTTTGATTGTATTTAAGTTACACCACTTGTACATGTGTAATAGCAGAGGAATGGAAATATACCCATGTGAAGAAATTGAAAACACTGTCATCTGTGTTAGCATGTCTGGCAGGAGATTTGCATATTCTTATATTAACTTGTATTGTATGCCAGCATGCCTGACTGTGAAAATGTAAATAAGTTTAAAATGTTGACTCTTTCCCTGTTTAAACAGAAGGCTTAAAGAATATGTCACTACTTTGATACACTTCTAACTTTGCATGTTTGAGAGGGACATTCTAAAGTACAAACTGTGGAGAATCAACTGAGCAGTGAGTGATGTCATTTGAAAGTTACTTGCTGCTAGGAGATGATTTAAACAGCTGATTGACAGAAAAATAATCTTTTTTTACAGTTGACTGTTATATTTTGAAATTAGACAGTTGAGAGTGCTGAAGAAGACAGTTGAGACTGAGAAGATGTGCAGTTTGTCAAGTACTGAACAGTCAGTAGACACCAAGAAAAGAAAACTCACCAAGAAAATTGTAAGGTTGCCTTTGCCTTGCTATTATATCTTAGAGTAGATCAGGGACAGCATTTCTTTAGTTAGATCAGGAAAGTTTAGTGATTAAGATAGAGTTTTTCTTAAATAATGGATTCCTATCATGCAGTTTGATTTACATTTCTGGTGATTGAATTCTAATGTTTAGTGAGAGCTATTGATTTTTAATTTTGCAATCATTTTTGCTTATTATTAAATGTCTTTCATTATTTTACATTTTGGTTGGAAACCAGTGTTTCTTTTTCAAAGATTAGTGAGTGCTTCTACCTGTTTGATGCTTCCCAGGTCACCCCGAGGCCTAGCTGTTCTGGTCATAGCTGTCAATTATTTTGATAATTAATTTTCATAATTAGACACCCCTTTTTAGGGCATGAAGACCCTCTGATTCGTGGCAGTGTTTCTGCTTTTATTTTGGGAAAGAGACACAGCTGGAAATCTGTGTCAGCCTTTCTCAGAAGTGTTTGGATGTGTGAGTGTATCAGAGGTCTTAAACTGGGATACTGTGCCCTGAAGTATGTAATAAGAAAAATACATTTGAGTGGACAGAGGTATATAGTCCAGTCCAGAAAATTAGAGTGTGTTCCTTTTGTGCTCTCAGGGGAAAATTGTGAAATATTACTTCTGTTTAAGTGACAGTCTCATATTGGAGTCAGTAGTGAGGAGTAAAGCTCCTTAGTTACTGACCCAGGATAGTAAGGGACATCATTTATTTAATTGGTGGCAGTCCAGTGAGATATAACTGGACGCCTCATTAATTGGTGGCAGTCTGGTGGGATAAAGCCAGACATCACAACCCACAACAAAAAATATAATTACACATGTAAAGTCACAGTAACACAAGCTTGGAAACTGTCCCACAGCTTCATAACAAAGCCATGGATTTACATGTGTGTGCAAGATAGCAGAGGCCTGAAATGGTGTGAACATCCATGCAAATGAACAACTATGCAGTAATCCATAATAAGCAGCAGTGCCATGACAGATTGCCAAGCAAAAAGCACACACACACACACACACACACACACACACACACACACACACACACACACACACACACACACACACACACACACTCAGAGTCTCAGCCTAGTGTGTTGTGGTATCAGTAAGAGGAAACACCCATTATTAGGAGCATAACTGTGAATGACTTATTACAAGGTCACAAGTATACTTTGATAAAACTGTAGCAACTGCAGATATTTACTATACAACTGGGCCTTTCCTTCCTAACTTCCACTTCTCACTGTTGAAGATCTTTTAGGTGGCAGAGGAGCAGGCAGTAGCAGTATGTAACTTCAAAGCAAGGGGGCGGGGACTGAAAGAAGCAACTTTATGTGTGGGGAGTAATGGAATAGAGTGGGGCTATACTATGGCTAGCCAGTGACCATTACCTTTGATCAAACAACAGATGCAGAGGTTGCCTCAGTACCCACTCATTCTAGATACTTTACTGATTATATATACCTCATGTATATGACTGCAGTCAGCATGGTCCAATGTTAGGTGAAATGGAACCCTAGGCAAAATACTCCATGGGATTATGTTGCACACTGGTTCCCCCTGAACCTCCCTAGTGCCCCTCCCCTGGTTTCCCCAGTCTTGACCCCACTCCATCCTGATAGCTAACATCTTTCTTTTTTTCACTCCTTGCCTTTCTTTTTCATTTTTCTTTCATTCTTTTAACACATACTAACTTTCCAAGACTCCACTGTAATAAGTATTAAGAAAGTAACTGAATTAAACTGTGATCTCCCCATAAGTCATAATGTTGTACATGCTCTGATGTGCATCTTACAGATTTTTCTAAATCTTTTGCTACAATGATGGCCTAAATAAAAATTCATGAGTATGGAAAAATCAGTCTTATTTTTTAAAGTAAAATAAGCTGTTGCTAAAACATAATGTTCAAAGCTAACAAAATTGTAGTTCACAATAAACGGAGAAGACAAGTGCTTGTAAACCCTAACTGAAAATGGTGCTTGTCTGCCTTCCTACCTCTCTCCTCCAAAAAAAGATAGTTACCTTTTGTGCAAAGCTGTAGTTTTAGTCTGGGATGAAAGTAAAAGTACATTGATCACAGGCATACATTGTATAGCTGAGGCTCTGAGGGAGGAAACCAGAACACCTGGATAAAACCCAGAAAGAGAAAGGGATTGCATGCAGACTCCAAACAGAAGGGATCACAGCCAAATCCTGAACCAGATAACCAAGTGGTATGATATGGCAATACTACTCTCTGCATCAGTTGCTATCAAACACACCCTACAGAGATTGCCATTTATTTTGGACTGTACTGACATTTGACTGTGATGGAAAGTGTATAAATATGACCAAATCTGTACTTTTAGAGGCATTGCAACCCCCCTCCCATACAGTCATTTTCAGCACAGACAGTCCCAATGTCCATTGATTATAGGAACATTACAGACCGTGCACAGCTCAGATGTCTGATTGCATTAAAAATGTTACAGTAATGTATTTTATTTTCTTTCATGCAAATGCGCAAGAGTTCTATAATACAAGACTAATGACTGCTTAACTTGAACAAAAGACAGCAGTGTCATTTGTATTCACAAATAACCTCCACACCCAGCAATTACATCCAATTTAGTTGGGTGTGCACACTTCAGATGTCTGATTGTAATAAAAATGTGGTAGCCTGTACTGTATTTCAGCTTTGTTTTACACAGAAAGTAGCCACAGGAAAGTATTCCAATATGCTTCAAGAAAATGCACAGTAGTACTTCAAAGCCAGGATAGCTGTCTATTTTTAAACAAATGCCAGCAACATCAGTCACTTTCATCCACAGACAGCCTCTGAACTCAGCAATTATAGCCACTTAATTGATTGAGTGCACCTTAGATGTCTGATTGGGATAGAAAGAATGGTCACACATTCAACTTTGTTCACAAATGGTAGCTACAGCTAAGTATTACAACTTGCTTCACACAAATGTACATTAGTCCTACAAAGCCAGAATGAGTGTATAATCTGAGCAAATTGCAACAGTTTCACTTTCATGCACAAACAGCTTATACACTCAGCAATTAAAACCAAAAATCGTGACTGATCAGCAAAATAATTAAAGAAACTGCATACCTAGTCAACCTTCCATCTACCAAATATGGAATACTATACTTCCTGTCATAAGGTGGCACAAATGGGCAAACTGTTGATCATTTGCTAACAACTAGGGAGAGAGCTCACACTATGGCTAAAATGTTATTTTATACTTGTTTTACCACATTTTTACCACATACTAAATTATTTGACCATTAGAGATTCTTTAGAGAAACAATGCAAGTTATAAAAGTCCAAAACCCCATTTGAGCAAACCAAGCAACACCCCCCTCCAAAAAAGCACAGTCAACTCCATTCAGCATCAAACAATACAGTTAACAGCAGACTTAAAACATGAATACAACACCATCCGTAACAGCAAGAATTTAAAAAACTACAGCCATAGTCAACCCTCCATCATCAAAATGTGGAATATTATGCTATCTTGCACAATGTGAACGGTAAAGATGATACATTCACTAACAAACAGGAAGAAAGCTAACACCAAGATTAAACTGTGGACTTTACATTTAGAAATGTTTCTTTAATACCACCAGTCAGTCTTTGCTTGCCAGAACAATCACTTAGTTGTTACAACATAAAAAAATTCATTTTACACTATTTATAAGACAAAAAAGTTATACATCATTTCTAATATATTGTTTTTACCACACAACCATTTCTTCAGACATTAGAGACTTGAGAATAGGTTGAAAAAAAATCCAGGACCAAACCCCCCCCCCCCACATGCACACACAGACATAAAATAAGCTAATTTTTCTTATATTGTTTCTTACCATCTTTAGTTAGAAATTCACAGTGACAAACAGCTTTCGTTATTATTACTTAATTTTGATCTTTGACCCACATGTACGCAAACACACACACACACACACACACACACGTACACACACACACACACACATACACACACACACACACACACACACACACACACACACGCACACACACGCACACACACGCGCACGCACGCACACACACACGCACACGTACACACACACACGCACACACACACACACACACACACACACACACACACACACACCAGTTACAGCCACTTGTATGAATGTGATACTTGGACATTTACTTGAGATCAAGTGAATGAATAAATTGATAAATAATGTCCCAGAAATGTATATCATCTTATGTGCAACTCCCCTCTGCCCTCTCAACTTCTAAGTTCAAGAATCAGAAACAAGGTTAAAAATCAGGAACAAACAGCTTTTAAATACTTCTTTTATATACTGAGAAAGTTCATAGAATAACAGTCCTTGCATTATCAAGCGTGCACACAACACACATATATATATATATATATATATATATATATATATATATATATATATATATAAAGAAATAGTGAACCTACTGGCTGATAAATTTATCTCTAACTTTATCACTCTCTCCCCTCCATCTATTTCTCAAGATATGCCTGAAAATGGCTTGCCTCTAGCTATCACACAATACCAAGTCCTAAAAGTGATATCAAAAGCTAAAAATACTGCATTTGATAGGTCCTGACAATATCCCTGGCTGCATCTTAAACAGCATAAAGCATGATTTTAGCTACACTCCTAATAACACTATTCAATCTCAGCCTCCATGCAGGTTTTGTAACCAGTGAATGGAGAACAGCTACAGTCATTCACCTGCATAAGGGAGGACCCTCCACAAACCTAGGCAATTATAGACCCGTAAATCTGACCAGCCTCATTTGCAAACCATGGAAAGACTTGTCATGGAACTAATCAGTCAGGACACTGGGAACCTCCAAATACTGTATCTGTCTCAGTTTGTATTTGTCAAGGGGCAGGTCATATTTGCTTAACCTGGTGGATTGTTTGTAAAAGTCACCAAAGCAATATATGAAGACAAAACAGTAAACATTGCATACCTCAACCTGGTCAAGGTTTTTGAAACAATTCCCCACTCGGGCATTTATTTAGAAAGGCTAAATAAACTGAGAATAAACCCCTATGTCACTCACTGGAATGCCAACTGGCTCACAGATAGGACACAGGAAATCAAAATAGGGGAAGTCACTTTCAGAAAGAGACCATTTTCCTGTGGAATCCCCCAGGGTTCTGTCCTGTGACCTGTCCTGTTTGTTATATGCTTTTCTGAAGTAACAGTCAATACCAAAGGGCTCTGGCTAACTACATTTCTATATGAATGCAGGCTAGGTGCTGTCATTGAATCCCAAAATGACTTAGCCATACTGCAGGAAGGTTTGTCCCAAATAAATAACTGGTGCCAAAATCATGGACTGAAACGAAATGCCAAAAAATGCATTATTGCTTACTTTGGGAAGTTATCTATCCCAGGAAATTATCACATTAGGAATATGACCCTAAAAGTTGACCCAGTTGTTGGGAATTTGGGATTTTATATGGACAGTGACCTAACTTTTGACCAACAGGTGTCTATTATAGTTTTAAGAAAGGCCTTCAATGTTGCACAGCTTTTAAACAAAGGGATTGTGTCTAAATCTAGGCACGTCATTGCCCCACTTTACTCAGCCCTTACTAGGCCAATCATTAAATATAATGCCCACTTTGGCATATATCTGTCCAGACATATGCAACAGATAGAACATCAAGAGATACCTTTCTAAAATGATACAAGGCCTAAACAACATGTCCTACATAGGCTGACTCAAAGCTCTGTCTACAGACTTCTAAGAGGTGACCTGTGTCTGGCATACAAGGCATCCTCCAACACAGTACTGACGGATTTACTGCACATCAACAAGTTAGATAGCATCTAGGGATCTAAACCTCTCCTGCAACATCAACAGAATGGTTTGGAGGGACAGGTATATCTTGCAGAGGATACCTCTGCTCTGGAATAGACTCCCCATCCATATAAAACAAAGTTCATCCTTGTTCATATTCAAGCATATCTTGGATATATGGATGGGAAACTGAAAAGTTATTCCAAGACTGCCCCCTGTACTAGTAATCAAATTATCTATGGCATGATACCAGTTGTTCTCATTAAGGGTAATATATAAATGTTAAGTTGTCTATCTCGCATTCATTCTTGCTGGTTGGGTTCAGAGTCGACTCCGCCATCTTCAAATGCTCGAGAGCTGCTTACTGGCTCGAGGCCCCCCTATATCCCATGATGCCTGGCACTAGATACCCAGATCTCGTTTGCCGCTTGTGCTGCGAGGTTGTTCTACTGGCTCAGGTCGTATAAAACTTTATTATTATTGTATTTTTCTTGTCAAAACTGTAGTTTTTAGTGTAGAATTAGTCGTTAGATTAGACTGTTGCATTCTAGCTAGTTTTTCTCTAGATCTGATTACTTTTCCCCAAGAAACTCATTTAAGTTAGAGAGGTTCCCCTCCCCCCTTCTCTCCCTTTCCTTACCTCAGAAAAGTTTTCCGTTTAAATTAGAGGCTAACCTTTTCTCCCTATCTTTTTCTTAAAAAAAAAAAAAAAAAAAAAAAAAAATCTTTTATTATCACTGTTAGTGTTTAGTGATAGTTATCTATAGTTTTTTGTTGTAGTAGTGCTTGTAGTTGGTTGTGGTAACTGTAGTGTGTAAATTTTAGTGGTTGGTTACTTTAACCTTTCTGTGTGTGTTCTTGTCCTTGGTTTTCCTCCAGGATGTCCAAGGATCCTAAACCGTCCAGATTCAAGAAGTGTGACTCATGCTGTCAGAAGATGTCTCTGACAGATGGTCACACTTCTTGTGTTTATTGTCTGGGCGCCGTACACCTGCAGGACTCTAGCTCGATCTGCCATGCTTTTAGTCCAAGAGTCCTGCAGGAGGGCAAAAATAAATTGATCCTGAGGGGTTTGCTTAAACCCCAAGATTCACCGGCGAAGGCTCAGCCCGTGAAATTTTCCAGGCCACCTAAACCGTTGGCTCCCAGTTCAGAGCCGTCGTTGGATGAAGCCATACAATCCATCTTGGCTCCGGCTGGAACTGATGTCCCTCCCTCCCAGTCAGCTCCGACACGTTCTTCGGAGCCGTCTGAGAGTCGGAAAAGATCCAGGTCTCCTTCTCTGGAGTCTATACGTTCGGCTCCAAAGTCGTCTCTGCTCCAATCGGAGCGCAGTCGTCGCTCATCCCACTCTTCTTGGTCCTCTGGACTTTCAGACCATGACTTGGAAAGAGTGGTCAGTAGGCTGTTAAAATCGCAGGCCCTAGCCAAAATGTTGTCCAGCCCCCCTCATCAGGAGTCTGCTCCAACCACAGCTGTAGATATTCCTCCTCTGACTCATCCTATGAGCTTGGAGCCGGAGTTCGTTGGGGTTCGAGTCGTGGAACCGTCGGCTCTGATACCCACTCATTTGGTTCCGTCGTCGGCTCCGATCCCTTCCATGGTACCTTCCTTGGAGGGATCTGGGCGCTGAGACTCCCTCGTCGGCTCCGAGGGGGTGAGTGGCATCAGACCCTTGTCCGACCCCGCTCTCCCCCTCGGGGCTTCAGCTCAGGTGAGCTTGGCTCCCACATTTGCCTCGGAGCCATCCCCCTCGGTGCAGGGAGGGGTTCCGGTTTCTTTGGAACTGGAGCCCTCTCTGCATCCAGGCAGGGACGCCTTTGAGGTGGTGAGGAGTGTACTGGCCCCTGAGTCAGTCCCACGATCGAACCCATCAGCTCCTCCCCCTAGGGTGCCTGCGTCAGCCTCTGCCCCTCTTCCAGACCCCAAGCATGGGGATCCAGCACTCCAGGACACCCCTTTGGGTGTATCCTCCTCTTCCGAAGCCTCCCCTGATCATTCAGAGGAGCCACCTCACAAGAGGAAATGAAGAGGAAGCATGTTGACTCCCCCGAGTCTGTCACATCGGATATTGACTTAGAGGAGTCGGAAGGGTCCCCAAGATCCCTCTCTGAAGATGTCTCCTTCTCAGACATCCTTGAGATGCTTAGGCAGAGGGGGAACTGGACTACCCTAAGCCCTTCCGAGGATGAGTTGATATTCCTGGATGCATTTGGATCCCAACATTCCACCTCCTGGGTGTCTTCGCCTTTCGACCCATTGATGTCTGTGGTGGCTCCGAAGGTATAAACAGCTCCAGACACAGTGGAACCGACTCCTAGAAGACCTGCCAAATTCATTACTGCACTGCAGGGCAAACAGTTCTTGACCAAAGGTGCCCCTGTTGATGCCATGGTGGTAGCAGTGGCCACAAAGAAGTAGTTGGCTGAAACTTCTTCATCTGTCCATCCCCCTAACAAGGAGTCCAGGACGATGGACAGATATGGGAAGCGGATGTTCTCTTCAGCGACCTTTTCCATGCGGTCCCTGAATTACCTGTGCCACTTTACCCGTCTTCAGAGGGATCTCCTGAAAGAGCTTGGAGATACCCTCCAAGATCCATCAGCTGAGGGGGCCCAGGCTAAGGCAGCCTCCCAGCTGGTGACTCTTAATTCAGTGGTAAACTCCTCCATGAGGCTTATTTCGTATGCAGCCGATGGTGCAAGTAGAGCCGCAGGCACAGGCGTGGCCCTAAGGAGGCACACTTGGATGGGGCTATGTAACTTTGCGGAACCTTTCAGAGCGTCTTTCACCAACACCCCTTTTGATGGTTCCTCTCTCTTCGGATCACAGGTGAAAGATACCCTTACCAAGTGTGAGCAGGAAGGCAAGACTCTCTCTGCCGTAGGAGTCCATTTTTCCACTCCTTCCAGACCATATCCTAAGGGTCAGAAGAGTGGAAAGATGTGGTGCCAGAAATCCCAGGGAGCCTTGCTGGACACATGTGGTGAGTTCCCATCCAGGGGCAAAGGAGGGAACAATAACAGACGCCGCCCTCATGGCAGAGGGTGTCCGCAAAATCAGGGCAGCAGAGAATCTTTTTTCTGAGAAGCCCTTCCAGAATCCCTGAAGGGTTGCCCAGCTGCCCACCTCTGGAGGCAGTCAGGGGAAGATTATTGCTGTACCCAAGAGCCTGGCAAGACATAACACAAGACAAATGGGTACAGTCCGTCATATCCGAAGGCTACAGAATTCCCTTCGTTCACACCCCCTTAAGGTCAAACAAGTCCCTTCCAGATGTTCCACCCAATCTAAGGGACCAAGCAGTTCAAGAAGTCTCAAAACTGCTAAGAAAAAGGGCCATCCAGCAAGTCCCAGCAGAACAACAAGGATACGGAATTTACTCAAGGTTCTTTTTGGTACCGAAAAAGACAGGGGACTGGAGACCCATTCTGGATCTCAGCAGACTGAACAGGTCTGTACAAAGAACGAAGTTCCGGATGGTCATGCTACAGTCCATTTTGCCCTTCCCGGGTCAGGACAATTGGATGCACTCTATAGATCTTCAGGATGCATGCTACCACATCAAAATGGACAGACGCTCCAGAAGATTCCTTCGCTTCAGGCTGGGACCTGGGAGCCAGCCATTATCAGTTCAGAGCTCTGCCCTCTGGTCTCACCACAGCTCCCAGGGTGTTTACCAAATGTATGGCAGTAGTTACCGCTCACCTGAGATGGCAAGGATTCCAGGTGTTTCCATATCTCAACGACTGGCTCCTAACTGCTACCAACAGACATCACCTTCTGCGAGCCAGAGAGTGCACTATTGACACTTGCTCCAGGCTAGGTATCACAACAAATTTCAAAAAGTCTGCATTGTCGCCCTGTCAATCTATCATCTTTATAGGCA
Organism: Protopterus annectens; assembly: GCF_019279795.1. NCBI lineage: Eukaryota > Metazoa > Chordata > Ceratodontiformes > Protopteridae > Protopterus > Protopterus annectens. The sequence goes on from NC_056741.1 coordinate 1,946,409,936, forward strand.
CAAATTTAAATACCAAAGACATGTTAGCGAGCCTCCCAACAGACAGGGTGTTAGTGATTCGTCAGCATGTGAAGGTTTTATTAGCATGCAAAAGAATTCATGCCAGGTTTGTCCTTCAAACTCTGGGTCTCTTGGCAGCAGCGATCGTACTTGTCCCTCTAGCTTGTTTTCACATGAGGATTCTCCAGCGGCTTCTTTTCACCCAGTAGTCCTTCCAGCAACTTCCCATGTCTTACATGATTATGATCACTCAAGCATGCAAGAAGCACCTAGCGTGGTGGATGGTCTCCACATCAGTGCTCTATGGCAGATCATTTGTTCTCCCCCCTCCAGTAGCTACGGTGACCACGGACGCCTCCCTGATCGGGTGGGGGGGGCATTATCAGGGCAGAACAGTCCAAGGCACCTGGTAACCTCACAAGTACCATCTGCACATAAATGTCTTGGAGATGAGGGCCATGCTCTTAGCGTTACAGGCTCTGCTCTTCAGGATTCTCTTCCTACCAGGACCATTGCAATTCATACGGACAATATGTCTGTAGTGTGCTACATCAACAAGCAGGGCGGAACCAGGTCCTACTCCCTATGTCGAGAAGCACTCAGACTCTGGCAGTGGGCGATCTCTTCCCAACGGTTTCTGATTGCAACGCACATCCCTGGGAGGTCCAACGTCATAGCAGACAGACTGAGCAGAGCAATTCTCATGCCTCACGAGTGGTCTCTGAACCAGGTAGTTGCGGACCAAATCTTCCGCAAATGGGGCCAACCTTGCTGCGACCTTTCTGCAACTCCCTTCAACAGCAAGTGCAGCAATTTCTTCTCCCTTCTTCCACTTCCTGGGCATTCCCCCAGAGATGCTCTAGTCCACGATTGGCCTCAGGGATTTCTTTATGCATTCCCTCCTTTTCCCCTCATCCCAAAGGTAATTCAGAAAGCTACCGTATTGGGTTGCAAAATGATCCTCATTGCTCCTTACTGGCCTCGACAAATATGGTTCCCATTCCTGCATCGCTATCTTCTTGAGCAGCCTTGGACTCTGGACCTAGTTCCAGACCTCCTGATTCATCAATTGGGCAGGCTGCACCAATCCCTACACTCTCTCCAGCTCACGGCTTGGTTGCTCCACTTCCAACTTTAGCCAGGCTTCCAGATATCTCCCCCTCTGTGCGCGAAATCCTTTTGTCATCACACAAGTCTATGACCAGAAAAATTTACACTAGTAAGTGGAAACATTTTTCTTCCTGGGCAGAGGCAGAAAGTATAGACCCCTTTTCAGCCCCTGTACACTACATTTTGGAATTTCTTGCGGAACTCTTCCATGCTGGGTCCACTTCTGCTACAATTAGAGTTCAGTTACCTGCAATTTCAGATTTTCACATTGGCCTGTCGGAAAACAATATCATGTCCCATAAGCTGTGTAAAGCCTTTCTCAAAGGAACCACTCTGCTCAGGCCCCCAGTGAGAGATCCTCCACCACCATGGGATCTAAATTTGATTTTAGCTTCTCTAATTATGCCCCCTTTTGAACCTGCAGCTTCTTGTTCCTTGAAGTTCTTATCTTGGAAAACCCTTTTTCTGGTAGCTATTACTTCAGCCAGAAGAGTTTCGGAACTACAGGCTCTTTCAATCCGTCTCCCATACCTCGTGTTACACAATGACAGGGTTGCTCTTAGGACTAATCCGTCCTTCCTTCCTAAGGTCTCTTCAGAGAGTAACTTGAATCAGTCCATAGACCTTCCTGTGTTTTTCCCTAATCACTCCAACAGGGCGGAATATAAGTTGCATCAGTTAGATGTTCACAGGCAGCTACGCTTTTATTTGCATAGAACCAAAGACATTAGAAAATCAGATCAACTTTTCCTGTCTTATGCAGTAGGTAAACAAGGTCTTCCGGTCTCTAAGGTAACCTTATCCAGGTGGTTGACTTCTATCATCACATTCATATATCAACTCAGGAATAAAGAATTGCCAGTTAAACCAAAAGGCCACTCCACCAGAGCTTTAGCTACTTCGGTGGCCTTTCAGGCTAGGTTGCCCATGGAATCTATTTGTGCTCCAGATACATGGGCCAACCCACATACCTTCATTTCGCATTACAAGTTGGATTTGGTTTCCAGGAGCAGAGCTGATTTTGGTTCCACTGTTCTGAAGAGTCTTTTCCGATGAGCCATTCAGGATTTTAGGTGCTAGGGACGCTATCCCAACCAGCAAGAATGAAGGCGAGATAGACAACTTAACATAAAAAAGTTATATACCTACCACAATGTTCCATGTTAGTTGTCTTCTTCTTGCCTTCTTTCTTGCGTCCCACCCTCCATTCCCCTATCCTAGTGGACCGAGAAGAGTTCTTCTTGATTTTTCACTGGCTGAGTCTTCTCTGGCTATTTCTTTCTGACTAGTAGTCTCTCCAGTAGGATTTATGCATTCTAGGATAGGATTCCTTTATTATTATGTCTGCAGTTAGACTTACCAAATGAGATCTGGGTATCTAGTGCCAGGCATCTTGGGATATAGGGGGGCCTCGGGCCAGTAAGCAGCTTTCGAGCTTTTGAAGATGGCCGAGTCGGAGCCGAGGATCGTCTCCGAACCCAACCAGCAAGAAAGAAGGCGAGAAGAAGACAACTAACATGGAACGTTATGGTAGGTACATAACTTCTTTTTATCATCCATGGGATGGGTAAGGCCACTCTCTAACCAAATGTGAAAGGTTAATATGACTACAAACAGGGGGATTATTTAGACTTAACATGTCTTGCAAGGGCAGCTAGCCTAGTATTTATATATGGACTCATATGGACTAAACCAAAAGGTCACTCCACCAGAGCTTTAGCTACTTCGGTGGCCTTTCAGGCTAGGTTGCCCATGGAATCTATTTGTGCTCCGGATACATGGGCCAACCCACATACCTTCATTTCGCATTACAAGTTGGATTTGGTTTCCAGGAGCAGAGCTGATTTTGGTTCCACTGTTCTGAAGAGTCTTTTCCGATGAGCCACCCAGGATTTTAGGTGCTAGGGATGCTGTCCCAACCAGCAAGAATGAAGGCGAGATAGACAACTTAACATAAAGAAGTTATATACCTACCATAACGTTCCATGTTAGTTGTCTTCTTCTTGCCTTCTTTCTTGCATCCCACCCTCCATCCTATGGACCGAGAAGAGTTCTTCTTGATTTTTCACTGGCTGAGTCTTCTCTGGCTATTTCTTTCTGACTAGTAGTCTCTCCAGTAGGATTTATGCATTTTAGGATAGGATTCCTTTATTATTATTATGTCTGCAGTTAGACTTACCAAATGAGATCTGGGTATCTAGTGCCAGGCATCTTGGGATATAGGGGGGCCTCGGGCCAGTAAGCGGCTCTCGAGCTTTTGAAGATGGCCGAGTCAGAGCCGAGGATCATCTCCGAACCCAACCAGCAAGAAAGAAGGCGAGAAGAAGACAACTAACATGGAACGTTATGGTAGGTACATAACTTCTTTTTATCATCCATGGGATGGGTAAGGCCACTCTCTAACCAAATGTGAAAGGTTAATATGACTACAAACAGGGGAATTCTTTAGACTTAACATGTCTTGCAAGGCAGCTAGCCTAGTATTTATATATGGACTCATGAACATATAAGCATTTTCTCAAGGATATAAAATATAAAACTCACATGTTTGCCATTATTTAGTGACTGCAATCTACAACAATTTACCAGAAAGCCACAAATATTACAAGAAACAGGGCAACATGAATTCTGGACAAAGCCAAAAATAATTGGCAGGGAGCAAAGACCTCAAAAGGGACAAATTTTAAATACTAGTTTTTTATCTCTTTGTTAACCAGGTAAACCCACTAGAGGAAAGTGTCCCTTTTCAGGAGTAACCCAGGAGTACTGTCTGAGTGAGGCAGATGGTGGTGGAAGGATTCAAACCCTGTACTTCTGACTACAGGAAACAGTACATTAGCAGCTCAGAGCCTTAAGTGCCAGACAACTCTAATTCACTTAAAGGGTTAACAGAACAGGTGTTGCATGGACATGGACTTTCTGAACAATAAGATCTATGAAACTCTCTCAGTGATTCTGAGCAAGCATATGATCTTCTAACTAAAAAAATAACACGCGTGCACATGCAAAACACACACACGCACACACACACACATACACGCACACACACGCACACACGCGCACACCACACGTGCGCGTGCATACACACACACACACACACACACACACACACACACACACACACACACACACACACACTTTTCTCCTTGCTAATGTCTCTTACCAGGCTCTACTGTCCCTTTCATATTGAAATGCAGCCCTGAGCTTGACCCAATCCCTTCAGAAGCAGCAGCGGCAGTCCTCACCTATCAAAATGCACATGCTTCATTCAAAATTAAAAAACATACTTCAAGTATGTGGAGGAGGAAGTGAGAGTTTCAGAATAAGTACATATGAACATACTTGCATGTACAGGAGGAGGAAAATGAGCTTCCATATGTCAGGAGGAATAAAGCTCTCTAAGGAAAAATTATTCCACAGTCTGGGACACTTTGAGGGGCACACAGTTTCATGGTGGGGGCGGCACATGCCTGTGTGTTCCCCCCAGCACCACTGGCACTGAACATAACATTTCCATTTACCAGTGCGCATTTTCCTCCATACAGAATTCATGATTCCCATACGTCTGCATATCAAAAAAACATGACTTAGCAGTTTCTGTCCTGACATGGCATTTATATGCTAGTCAGCTTCCTCAATGCACACCATGTTGGGATTGAACGAAATCTCATGATACTTTCCTTTGGAATTTGTCTCCATTGTTGTTACACCATTTTGCTTTTCCAGTGGAACTAAACCACAGGACAAGGGAGGACAAGCACCTCCCCCCACTAGACACACACACACACACACACACACACACACACACACACACACTTTCCACATCATGGACTGTGCTCCTGTCTGACTTTTGCTGAAAAAAGAAAATACTTATTCAACTATAATAGCATAAAATAAACAAGCTTAATTTCAAAACACAAGCTCATTATTAATTTTCTGCTGGAGTATTTGAGTAAGAGTATTTTGATCTGGGAAAAAATAAGGAAATGTGCACTGTTGATCTCGCCTGCTTCTGTAACTTATTGGCTGACTGGGTTGTACAATTCTGTTATTTGCTGCTGAATAGCGATGAGTGAGGGCAAGGGGGAAAAATAAATAAATAAATAATAAAGTGTAGTCTGCCTCACTTTCCCTTGTAACAGCAATAGGGTTTAATCTTCATGAAGAAAGCATGTCTCTCATCTGCCCCTGATTTTGCAAAACATCCCAGATTTTTCCCCCTATTCCTTTAAAATTTTTGATTTTTATCAACAGTCAGTTAATCCGAGTCATTAGAGTTTTATACCTCTTATTGTTCAAAAAAATGCATGTTGATGAATCATATTTTGCCTTATCCCTCGTAGAAGTTTTGATTTTCTGGTAAGTCACTGAGGATTAGTCGATCAGCAGTGCCAGTAATTGGAGTTTCATACAACTAATGAACAGTAGCAGGTCTGAGAGCCATGAGAGTTGAGTGAAAGAATGACTGCAGTTTTTCAAATAGGAAGTGAAGAAGAAGATAGCTGTTTGAGCTGTGTTGCCACTTGTTACATTTTTTTCCTGTAAATAACAACATAATTGCCAACTTTGTGACTGCAGTGAGTTGGACTAGCAACCTTTATGCAGATATTACATAGGAAAAACTGAAGAGGTGTGGGAGTACTTGCCTGCTATCTTCTTTTCCCTGTTTTTTCCTGTCTTTCTTCAGTTTCTGGAATAGACCCCTGCTGGGAATTCTTTTGCCAGTTTTGGGTGCTGGGTGGAATAGAATGGGATGGTGAACAACTGGGCTACTGGGAACAAGATCCTACTAGAGCCTGATGGAGCTTACATCCTGATACGGCTGGAATAAAAAATCTGGAAGATAGTAAAGCTGACAAAATGAAAGGTTTGCAAGACAGGCAGGTGGGAACAATGTTTCTTAAGCTGAGGCCTTGGGAGGCAATGTCATTATGTCTGTCTTGCTGAAGACATGGCAGATTAAATGATTTAGGAAGAAGTGGAGTGTTGCTTGAGAAAGGGAATTAGATTATAGCTCTCAGCTTAGTTTGCAGCTGTGTATGAGGAATGGTCCTCATTTCAAATCTTACAATTTTTATGCTTAGCAGTTGCACCACATTTTGAGGTATGTTCCTCATTATATGTCTTAAAAAATCAGTGTGCCACATTGTAGCACACTGAAATGGTTTTATATATGCTCATTAAGATTTATTTTAAAGTATATCCATGATAAATATTCTGAATCATATCATAAGTCTTTTGCAACTAAAGAAACAGTTATTAACCATGCTGTGAGCTTCCTAGATGAAGTTGTTAGCAAGTATTAAGTTGCCCCCATTTTGTCCACTTGTTCTCCTTTGTAAGAGGTATTGTTCCCCATGGAAGATTGAAAGCCAAGATTCCATGCTGTACACTGTTCCACATTGAAAAGGTTTGTCACACATCCATTGTTTTTAACAAATAATTATAGTACATACTTATATAAATTCATCAATATATACTTTTGCAAGTATAAAGCAACACATTTAACTCTAGAATGAGCTTCTTAAGTTGGTAAATGTTCCTCATTTGCCAATCTGTTCTGTGTTATGCAATGTAATGCCCCACATTTTGGAGATGAAAGTCTGAGAGCTAGGATGGGGATGATATAAGGAGGAGTGAAACTGGGTGCTCTTTAAGGGCATATTAGACTTTTTTAGTCCTTAATATACTTTTCAACTCTTAGGACTGTTCATAGTGTATATAAAAAAGTGTACACTCCCCTGTTAAAATGCCAGGTTTTTGTGATATAAAAAAATGAGACCACAATAAATCATTTTAAAATTTTACCCACCTTTAATGTGACCTATAACCTGTACAATTCAATTGAAAAACAAACATTCTGTTAGTGGAAAAATATAAAACATAAAAAATGTACAATATGCTGGTTGCATAAGTGTACTTTGTTGAAGCACCTTTTGATTTAATTACAGCATTCAGTCTTCTTGGGTAGGAATCTATCAGCATACCACATCTTGACTTGGCAATATTTGCCCACTCTTCCTTGCAAAGGCGCTCCAAATCTGTCAGATTGTGAGGGCATTTCTTCTGCACAGCCCTCTTCAGGTCATTTCACAGATTTTCTATTAGATTTAGGTCTGGACTCTGGCTGAGCCATTCCAAAACTTTAATTTTCTTTTGGTGAAGCCATTCTTTTGTTGATTTGGATGTATGCTTGGGGTCATTGTCATGTTGAAAAGTGAAATTCCTCTTCATCTTCAGCTTTCTAGCAGATGCCTGAAGGCTTTGGGCCAAAAGTTCATATGTAGGTCCTAGTCTATCTGCCCGAAGGCATTTATAAGCCTAGCTGGAATTGTGTTAGCTTTCGCCACCACCTTAGATTAGTTCCCTGTGCCTCTGTCCAGCAGAGCTATTGAAGTGGTCCCTGGGGTAAACTTTCTATTTCCCATCCACTCGTCAAGGTTTCTCTTGAAGAGTGTTAGCGAGGAGCTCTGCCTAATGTAGATTGGAATCTTGTTCCAGAGCGTGGGAAGTCTCTGGGACAGGAATCTATCCCTCCAGCATGTCCTATTTGTTGTTGTGGTGAGGTTTAGATCCCTAGAGCATGTGGCTCAAGGGGATATGGTTTTCTTTAGGTGGAGCATGTCCATCAATTCTGGGTTGGATATGGCCTTGTATGTCAGGCAGAGATCACCTCTGAGTAGGCGGTATGCAATCGAGTGCAGCTGGAGTTTCTTCAATCGAGCTGCATAGGGCATCTGTTTCAGGCCAGTGATCCTCTTGATGAGGTACTTCTGTGGTCTTTCCGGCTGTTGCAGGTGTTTTGTAAAGTACATTCCAAATGGGGCATTGTACTCTATGATGGGTCTGATGAGTGATGCGTAGAGCGGCACAATGACCTCTTTTGATCTAGATGCAAACCCTTTTGTGATTAGGTGGGGCACATAGAAGGATTTTATATCCACTTTGGCAATGTGATTATCAAAGGAGAGATTACTATCTACTTGGGTCTCCAGATCCCTTATTACGTTTTCCGTATTTATGGGGCTACCACCTATGTGGTAGTTTGTGGGTACTTTGTTTTTTCCAAAGGGGATGACTATGCACTTTTTGGCATTTAGCTTGAGGTCATGGTTTTGACACCAGGTATCTGTCTCAGTGAGACCCTTTTGGAGGATGTCTGTGTTAGCCAGAGAGTCAGTTATAGTCCCTAGTTTGCAGTCATCTGCAAACTTGGTCAGCCATAGACCTCCTGTGCTTGGCTGTACCTCTGAAAAGTATATGCCGAACAGGAGGGGTCCTAGGACTGAGCCCTGAGAAACGTCACTTGTCACCGGTGTTTAGAGTCAGACCTAGCTCCCACAATTCTTACCATGTGGGTTCTGTCCATGAGACAGTCGGTAACCCATCTCGTGATGTAGGGGTTTATGTTCAGGCTAGTGAGCTTGTCTATAATACCAGAATGGGGAATGGTGTCGAAGATCTTTGCGAGGCCTAGGTAGACTTTGTGGACCACCTTTCCCTCGTCTATAGCCTTGGTAACTGTCTCAAAGAAGTCCACCAGGTTTAGGAGGCATGATCTGCCCTTAACAAAGCCGAACTGGGTAGGGTCCAGTGTTTGGAGGTTCCCAATGTTTCTGTTAATGAGATCCATGATGATGCGCTCCATAGCCTTGCAGACCAAGCTAGTCAGGCTTATAGGGCGATAGTTCCCGGGGTCTGTTGTGGCTCCACCTTTGTGGAGCGGAATAATCATTGATGTGCACCACTCTATGGACACGTAGCCTGTGGAGAGGCTGAGTTTGAACAGTGTATATAGGTGAGGGGTTAGTTCATCTTTGAGCTCATGTAGGACGCAGCCTGGGACACTGCCCGGTCCCATTGATGCTGTGTTTTTGGCTTTGGAGAAGGCTGTTTTAACCTGAGTGTCTGTGATTTCAGGGGCACTACATTCTTCTGGCATGGTTATGGGCCCTTTTGGGGGTGAGAGGGGGGTGAGGTTTGCACTGAACCTGTCTGCCAGGATGTTGGCGATATCGGTCGGTTCAGTGTATTTTGTGCCATTCTGCATTAACTCCGAGCAGATCTGAGAATTGCCACTTAGATTCTTAACATAGCTAAAGAATGCCTTGTGGTTATCTTTGGAGTCCTTTGCAATTTTTCTTTCAAAGCTAGCCTTGGATGATTTTATGAGGGATCATAGTTTCTTGCTGATACTGATCAGGGATGTCTTCCCTTCTTGGGATTTTACTCTTTTCTGTGCTAGGTTCCTCCTTCTATTGTATAGCTTGTTTATGGCAGGGGTCCACCAGACGGGTTTCCTTTTCTTGGAGGAGTGAGTCTTGGTTTTGGTTTTGATAGCATGATACATGCATTCTTGTAGGTGCCTGTAGAGAGCATTAGTAAAGGATTTTGCAGCTTGGACAGCGTTATCCGTTAGCATGGGGGCTTTGACACTTTTCTCCTTGGTCTTAAGTAATGTGAAGTTTGCTTTTGAAAATTTTTTCATAGTGGTTTCTTTTCTAGGGTTGGGGGCGGAATGTGGATATTCAGACTGATTAGTTTATGATCAGATCTAAACAGCAAGGGGTTGGTCTCTGGTGTGGTACACCGGTCGCCCATGTTGGTGATAACCAGGTCCAATATGTTGTCACCTCTGGTAGGGGTGTTGACCAGTTGATCCAGGGCATTTGAGTTTATAAATTCTAGGAAATGTTGGGCAAGGAAGTTAGTACTTGAGTAATTCTCCCAGTTAATGTTTGGGTAATTGAAATCACCCAATATCAGGGTGTTTGGTAGGACCTTTATGTTTCCCAGTGTTTTCAGAAATGTGGAATGGGGGTCCTGGGACATGGTGGGTGATCTGTAGCAAGTTACAATTTGAATTGCAGTTTTGCCCGTTATTTGCACGTGGATGATCTCTGAAACATCGTGCTGTGCCACTAACCTGGAGGTGTGAGTATCCTTGATGACTATGGATACACCCCTGCCTTTTGTATTTCGGTCTGGGTTTTGCGGCTGAAATGTATGGTATGAGTTGTAGCCTGGTAGTGCTGGGGTGCTCTCTGGAGCCTTAAACCAGGTTTCTGTTACTGCACATATATCGATTTTCTCCATACTGAGGAGTGTCTTGAGTGCGTGCATTTTAAGGTTTAGACTTCTGGCACTGAGCAGCATTACCCCCAGTTTTTTGTTACTTGTGCTGTTTATGGTGGTGGGTTTGTCTTTTGAGCCTTTTCTAAAAAAGGCACTATGGGGGTGGCAAGAGCCTTGGCCAGTATTTGAAAGCCTAAGAGTGACAGGTGCAAGCTGTCTCTAGCGAAGCAGCGTGGCTTGTTGAGCATGTCATCCCAGGCTGACAGACACTGGATCCCCTTTGTATGACACCAGAAGCTTAGCCAATTGTTGAAATTGATAATTTTTTCTTTATACCATGGTATAATTCTTGGTGAGGGCAGGATGCTACTCAAGGTCAGGGTCATACCAGCCTAGGCTACATGATCAGAGAGCTCTTCCATATCACTTTTCATGTAGTTCAGGGAGGTATGGCTCAGGTCATTCACACCAACATGGACAATAACAGAGTCATATTTGTACTTGTTCTGGAGTGACCTGAGTGCTTGTGTTATGTGGCAGATCCTAGCACCTGACAGGCAGCTAACAGAAACCTTCTCCTTGTTCAGCCTATTGAGTGAGACGTCAGTGTGCCTGACTATACAGTCACCTATTACTAGTGTGTTGGGTGTGTTATTTTGCCTTAAGGGCTGTGATTGTGTGGCGCACTGGTTTTGTGAAGTATGTGTTTCATGGTTTGTGTTGAGGGCTGGAGGTTGCTTGGGTGTCTGCTTTGGAGGTCTCTGTTGCTTTTGCAGATTTTTATTTAGAGCCTCTGAGTATGTTTTCCTGTATTTATGTGTGTTTTTTGCCGGTGCTGGTTTCATAGGTCTATGTGAGACTGGTGATGTGATGCAAGTAGTTCCCTTTTCCTCTTGACTGTCTGGTCCAGTCTTGGGTTGAGAGAGCTTAGCCTCTAGTTTGGCTGTATAATTTCATCTCTCACATGTATTAGTGTTTGGTGGTAGGAGGAGAGGGTTGTGACTGGTATTTGGAACTGTTTATAATTCCCTCCACCTTGACTAAAGCCAGAGTTCCAGCTGAAGAAAAGCAACCACAAAGCATGATATTCCCACCACCATGCTTCAACGTGGGGATGGTGTTCTTTTGCGCCAAATGTACCTTTTGGAATAGTGGCCAGAAAGTTTAACTTTGGTCTCATCAGACCATAACACATTTTCCCACATGCTTTTGGGAGACTTGATATATTGTTTTGCAAATTTTAGCTTGGCCTGGATGTTTTTCTGTGTAAAAAAAGGCTTCCGTCTTGCAACCCTACCCCATAGTCAGACATATGGAGAATATGGGAGATTGTTGTCACATGTAGTACACAACCAGTACTTGCCAAAAATTCCTGCAGCTCCTTCAGTGTTGCTGTAGGTCTCTTGGCAGCCTTCCTGACCAGTTTTCATCTTGTCTTTTTATCAGTTTTGGCGGGACATCCAGTTCTTTGCAGTGTCACTGTTGTCCATGTTTTCTCCACTTTTTGATGACTGTCCACTGTGTTTCATGATATATCCAATGCTGTGGACATTTTTTGTACCCTTCTCCTGACTGCTGTCTTTGATCAATGAGATCCCTTTGATGCATTGTAAGCTCTCTGTGAACCATAGCTTTTGGTGTAGCAGGCAACTGAGTAAATGTCAGAAAAATCCTATTAGGACAGCTGAACTTTATTTGGGGTTCATCAGAGTCTCTTTAATTGATGGCAGGTGTGTACCCAATAAGACTGAATGCTGTAATTAAATCAAAAGGTGCTTCAACAAAGTATTAGTTTAAGGGTGTGCACACACAACAAGTTATTAGTTTAAGGGTGTGCACACGTATGCAACCGGCATATTGTACGTTTTTTATTTTTTATAATTTTCCCCCTAACAGATCTGTTTGTTTTTCAATTGAATTCTACAGGTTATAGGTCACATTTAAAGTGGGAACATTTTTGAAATGATTTATTGTGGTGTCATTTTTTTATCTCACAAATAATCTGGCATTTTAACAGGGGTATGTGCACTTTTTATATCCACTGTAGGCATATAGACACACACACACACACACACACACACATATATATATATATATATATAAATATAAATATCAATGTTTTTAATGTATGATACGTTATATAATGTGTCTATATATAAATACGCGAATACACACACACACACACACACACACACACACACATACACACACACACACACACACACACACACACACACACACATATATATAAATATGTATGTGTGTGTATATATATATATATATATATATATATATATATATATATATATTTGCAATCAGAAGATCAAATATTAGAATGCTGGTGATTGGAAGGCTAAAAATATTTTTAGCTACACCACATTAAGTTAAGTGTCCTTGAGGGTCTAGAATACCCATACTGCCCCGGTTTCTTGCCAGTATTAGCCTGTCCCATGTATCCCTGGGTTTAGCACCATCCCATATGAAATTCATAATTACATATCTCATTGCCTTCAAAAATCTCTTCTGGAACCTATTCTGGGAATGCCTGGAACTTATATAAACATAAAGAGTAACTGAAATAAGATAACACTTGAATTCTCAGTTCCATGTCCAGGGTGATCATCTTCCACCTACTAACACACCACTTCACATTCTCTAAAATCTTACTGTATGTTTTTACTCTCTAAAGTCTTTCCTATCCATACAGCCAAGTACTTAACAAAACATTGTATTTTCAGTCCTGAGTCTCTCACCTGAAATTCTAGGGTCAGTTGCTAGTTCACTGTTAGCACTTGCATTTTATTTTTCAGATAATTTTGGCAAATCCTTTTGACAACCTGGTCCAGACACATGCTCTCTGCTTGAACAGACTTGTGAAGAGAATTATTCAAACAGTGAAAATTCTTAATAGAAAATGCTGTAGAAAAAGCTATGAGGATTCTCATCTCACAGTTTTGGAATATACTAATACTTCATTGCAGGAACTTAAATTGTCACCAGCTTAATCTGTCAGTAGTTTAATTATTAATATGCAGAAGGCTGAAAAGTACATTAACTTATTTCATCTATGTTGCTGATGCTTGAAAATGAAAACAGAGTGAGTACTATTATGGTAGAAATGCAAACTACCAGATTGCAGGAGTTAAAGTGAAAATACAGAAGCCAAGAGGAGGGTTGCATCCTGGAGATGAAGTAGTCAAATAGCTGATCCAAGATCCTACATTGTTCTTGAGGATGATGGAAAGATGCACAAGGGTATGCACAGACATTTTTTATAATACAAATATATTAAGGTGCAGGGGAGAAAAGCAGGAGAGAGAGAGAGAGAGAGAGAGAGAGAGAGATTCACTTGCACACTTTAACTAAATAAGTTTTGCTGATGTAAAATACACTGGACAGTGGTTAAGCATACATGTATTTGAAGCATTTTAGTTTCATCGTAATCCAACCACACCAGCATTATCCAAACAAACTTTTTTTTTTTTTAAGGCGATTCTTTTTGGCTCTCTCAAGCTAACCACTGGCTTGGCCGAAGGTCCTCTCTTTATTCACTGGGTCTACTGGAACTGCCTTAGACTCCCTTAGTCTAATACTGATCCAGGTTTAAGGCAGATGAACAGATTGAAGATACTGGGGAAACATCACTCTGCTGTCTGGGAGCATTGTTAATGCATTCCCTGCCCCTCTTTGCATGGACTCAGAACTTACCTGGGATAGACATGCAGTGGGGAGTGCTGGCATAATCACCCAGCATCTGTGGTGACTTTGCAACTGACTCTGCCTTCATAAGACAGTGCCCTCCTGTACATCTGTAGCTTCCACTGGAGATCTACCATGAGGTGCATCTGAGTGAAACTCCTACTTTAGGATGGGCACTTCCATCCTCCCATGCCAACTTCTCAGATGCCTGAGACACTAATCAAACTCAGCTCACCTAGCCATAATAAGATCTTTATCTCTGTGTTCTACAGTGCTGGCTATTTTCTAAACACATTGATGGCAACATCTGAATGATCATAGGATCATAGGAGGTTACTAGGCTAATGGTCCTGGGACCCTTACAAGCCTAGCCAAGAGTTTATCCCCAGAAGTGAAACCTCAGTTAGTACCTGTTGCCCCTGTCAATGAGGGACACAGGTGGAACTCCTGGGACAAATTTGTGGTTTCCCATCCACTCATCATGGTTCCACTTGAAGAAGGTCAGTTAGGTACTCTGACATATATGGGAAGTCTATTCCAGGGAAGGGGCAGCCTCTGGGATTCAAACCTGTCTCTACAGCAGGTTTTGTTTAATGTCACATAATAGATTTAGGCCTTTCAAGCAGGTAATGTGCAAGGAGTTAGACTTATGGATATGGAGCATCTTTAATAGGGCAGGGTCCAATATTGCCTTGTAGGCAAGACACAGATCACCTCGGAGCAATCTGTATGATACTGAGTAGAGTGATAGTGATTTGAGCATGTCCACATAAGAGAGGTGTTGGAGGACATGGATTCTCTTTGTGTGGTATTTCTTTGGCCTTTCCAGTTGGTGCAGGTGTTTGGAGAGGTACATACCAAATGGGGCATTATACTCAATTGTTGGCCTATTGAGGGAGGAGTACATAGAGGTAATAACCTCCTTTTTTCTGGATGCAATCCCTTTACTTATGAAATGAACTAAGTAGAAGGCTTTTCTGACCACTGCCACTACATGATGGTCGAATGTGAGATTGTTGTCAGACTGAGTACCCAGGTCTCTCACCACAGGTTGTGTACTTAGGGGGTTGTCATTGATGTGGTATTCAGTAGGGACAGTGTTTTTGCTGAGTGGTATGATAATACATTTTTTTTTGCATTTAACTTAAGGCCATGACTTAGGCAACAGTAATTTGTTACTGTGAGACCCTCTTGCAGTATGTTAACATCATTTGGAGAGTCAGTGACAGTACCCAACTTACAGTCATCTGCAGACTTAGTCAACCACAGGCCTTTTGTCTTTGCCTGGACCTCTGAGAAGTAGATGCCAAACAGTAGCGGTCCCAGGACAGATCCTTGGGGAGCACCACTAATGACAGGTCTGCTGTTGGAGGTGGAGGCACCTATTTGACCTTGTGGGTCCTATCGGTGAGCCAGTTGTCCACCCACCTGATGAGACAGGGATTTATGCCAAAATGTGTTTGCTTTTCGATGATGCCCGAGTGGGGGATTGTGTCAAAGACCTTGGCCAAGTCAAGATAAGCTGTAGGTACTGACTTTCTGTCATCCAGGGCCTTGGTGACAGTCTCAAAGAAGTTAACCAGGTTCAACAGGAAAAATCTGCCCTTGAATCTGAACTGGGTAGGGTCAAGTGTTTGGAGATTCCCTATGTCCTTGTTTATGAGACTGATAATGCGCAACATGGCTTTACAGATCAGACTTGTCAAGCTAATGGGGTGATAGTTCCCAGGGTCAGTAGTGACACCACCTTTGTGCAAAGGGATGATAATGGCAGTTCTCCACTCTGCTGAAATGAAACCTGCACTTAGGCTGTGGTTGAATAGGGTGCTCAATGGCGAAGCTAGTTCTTGCTGGAGATAGTATCACAAGCTGTATTCTGAACTATCAGGTCCCATGGAAGATGTGTTCTTTGCCTTGGATAGGGCTTTTAACACTTGATCTACTGAGATGTGAGGTGTGGGACAAGTATCAGGGATGTCGAATGGGCCTTTGAGGGGGATGGGTGGTGAAGTTTGCGCTGAACCTATCTGCTAGAAGGTTGGCTAAGTCAACATGATCAGTGTAAGTGGTACCGTTAAGTACTAATTCAGAGCAAACCTGGGATTTGCCATGGAGGTTCCTAATGTAACTGAAGAAGACTTTGTGGTTTCCCTTTGTTTTGGAGGCTAGTTTTAATTCAGAACTGGCTTTGGAGGTTTTCACTAGTGATCTAGTTTGCTTGTTGAGGCTGAGGAGAGGAGTTTTTCCAATTTGGAATTTGCTCCTTTTTGCTCTTGGACAACAGTTTCTTCCTTATGTTGTAAAGCCTGTTGATAGAGGATGTCCGCCAGACAGGTTTGTGTTTCCTTCAGCAGCAGGTTTTAGTTCTGTTGGGTATGGCTGAGTCCATGCAGTTGTACAGGTGCTTGTATTCTCCATTGGCATACTGTTCAGCACAGTTGTCTGCATTCTGTGAAGGGACGGTGGTGTGAAGCTACTGATACCCTCCCTTAGGAGGTTGTAGTCAGCTTTTGAGAAGTTCTTTAGCCTGGTTACAGTGGGGGGGGGGGGGGGGGGTTGTTGGGTGGCATAGAAACTTCGAATGAGACAGACCGATGATCTCATCTCACCAGGGAAGAACATACTATGGGAGTGGTGAAGTGAACACGTTTGTCTCATTGCAGTTCAGCTTTGCAATACCTGATTCCAGTGCTTTAAATAATCTTGTCTTGCTGTAGTGCCTTTCAGTGGTATCAAGTTTATCAATTCTTCAGTTATATTCAAATGAGTATCCACCTTGTGATGAACATTGTTGCACAAAATGTGCTTTCATCAAATGCAATTGAACATACATCAACATCTGTTGCTCTTTTAATCGTTTCTTCATATTGCCCATAAAGTGGAGATCCTGGAGGCATCTCAAGCTGACACTCTTCAAAAAATGTTGTTTTCTTATCAGATATACTTCACTTTATGTTGAGACATTCTGTTGCAGATTCCTTCTGTAAATGGCTTTAGTGCTTGCACTTTCACTTCATTCATCACAACACGAGCTCTCCCTGAATCTTTATTAGATTTATTTTAAAAAAATAACCTTTGTTTTGTAAATACTGTTTTTAAGTTTTGAAACTTTTTTCTTCTGTAATTATTTCCACTTAATTTGTCTTATTTTTTACAATGCATGATGGGGAAACCATTCATCAATAATGTCCTACTTTGTTAGGTATGGAAACAATGAAGCAGGAAGATAGTTTCCTGTTATTGATATTTCAGTATACTGGGAAAACTGTCCAGAAGGGTTGTCATTTAGGCAGCCAAGAAGGTTGATTGTGTCCTATCTGGCATCCTGACTATAAGGATATTTTGAATAGCCTACTCCCTACCTGCATCACCTCAGTGATCCACAATGCTGTCCCTCTGTGAGTGCACACTCCCATGCCCTCATTAATGAGGGCTACAAGTAGATGGTGGGTTGAAAGCCCACTGCTAAGATACCTATGTAATACAGCCAGCCCCATCCAGCATACCTCTCAACCTCTTAGCTCAAGAAATCTGGGCAACACATAAAATAATGGTAAGACAAAGGTCTCAAAATAGGTACATTTTTTAAATATTGCTCTTACAAACTTAGAAAGTTGTTGGAATAACAGGGTTTGTGTTAGCATACTTTTTCTGAAAGATGTCAATTCTGAAACCTCAAATGTATGTCATTATTTAGTGATATCAATTCTCAGTGATTTACCAGAAAACCACAAATTTTATGCGGAGCAGACAAAAAATATGAGGCAAATATATAGACATTCTGCAAAAATATGGACAGTTGAGAGGTATACCATCAAGTGCCTGAGCTTAGGTTGCGTGGGCTGTAATTATGACCTTTTCTTACTATGCCACTAGAGCTGGTTTCTGTTTTTGTGTTTTTGTAACTTTGGAAGTGTTGCTGTTTTGAGCTTGTGACCTATCAAGGTTTTAGACATTTTGAATTTTGAATACTTGCATGTTGATGAAGCGACACTTGATTATTCATTGTGGATTCTGCCTAGTATCATAGTGCCTATGCCCAATGTATTCTTTGGCGGTACAGTGGTCTACTGACAGATATACCTCTCATCTCTGCAAAAAATATAAAATAAAAATATAAAATCCTCCACCTCATGTTAAGCACTCCTTTCCTTCTTAGTTTATAATTTACTGGACATTTGATAACACCAAATGCTGAATTTCACTCAGTAACTACAAACAAAAGGATCTGATGTTGTCCCTTTCTTTCCTCCTCAAGGTTGGGTCATGGATCCAACCCTCTGATCTGACTCGGCCACATTCTTAGAGAGTAGGATCCAAGTCTCGAGCTCCACCCTCCTCCCATAATGCTCTGTCCACTACCGAATTCCCTCAGATCTCATTTGCCGCACAGCAGTGACAGACGTGGTTCTGGTGTCTCGAGGTTTTATGGCTATAGTGGGAAACTTACAATTGTATTTCAGCTTCACTTGTCAGATAAGTTGGTTTTTTTTTTGTTTATTTTCGTATATCTCTTAACTTCCCCTTCCTTAGCAGCATAAGGTTATTAGGTAACTTCTTTCTGCCTCCTTTTCTTCTTCTGCTGTTGGGCTTTGCCCATGTTTTTCTCTCTGTCAGAACTGTCTCTTCCTGTTGGTGCTGGACAGTTTGGGTCCGGTTCTGCCTGGAGTTCATGGATCTAGGGTCCCTACCCTTTCTTCTTTGGTTCCTTGTTTCTGTTGGAACTGGGGAGGGATTCCCTGGGTCAAGCTGCATTCCATGTTGTAAAAGGGCATTCTCTAGTTATAGAGATCCAATCTGTCTGAGCTATGGACCTCCCTGACCTCCCTTGGATCAGGGAAATGAGCCTGTCATGCCTAACCAGAGTCAGCCCATCCAGACAAGCCTTCAAACTCTTCCCCTAGAGGGGACACCCCCTTCTTCTGAGACCTCCCCTGAACATCCCACAGAGGAGATCCCACGGAAGAAGATGTGTGAAAGGAAGCACATTGACTCCCTCTTGGAGTCCCTTACCGAGGACACAGACTTTGATGAAGGGGAGGGATCCCCATGGCCACCATTGAAGAATATCTCCTTTGGAGACATCTTAGTGATCCTGAGACAGAGAGGTGGTTGGTTGGCCCAATCTCCCTCCTTGGAAGAGTCTGAGTTTTTGGAGGCTTTTGAGATGGGCCCATCTACATCTTGGGTAAGCCCCCGGCGGATGACCACTTGGATTTGGTGTCCCACCGGGCCTGTAAGGAGCCTGACATGATTCAACCAATATCAAAAAGATCAGATAAATTCTCATCCACCCCTAAGGATAGACCATATTGGACCAAGGATATTCCAGTAGATGCCATGGTTGTGGCAGCAGCTACCAAAGAGCTAACTGAACAGAGCTCCACTGTCCATCCACCGAAGAGGGAGTCCAGAGTGATGGACATATTTGATAAGTGTGTTTACTCCTCAGCCACTTTCTCACTGAGAGCATTAAACTATCTGGTACATTTTACTCGATTGCAGAGTGATCTAGTTAAAGAACTATCTGACTGTCGAGAAGAGACCATGCCGGTGGAAGATTTCAATAAAGTTTCTCCCCAACTGGTGACTCTCACTTTCTTGTCTAATTCTTCATGAGGCTTATCTCCCATTCCATGGGGGGCACCTCACAGGCAGCCAACTCAGGTATTGCTATTAGAAGGCATGCCTGGATGAGGCTTTGTGAATTCACAGAACCCTTCAAGGTGTCCTTTATTAATGCCCCGTTTGATGGCGCCACTTAATTTTGGCCATCTGTCAAAGACACCGTAATCAACAGCGAGCAGGAAGGAAGACCTTCTCTGACATTGGGCTCAGGTTTTCAACCCTTCAACACACCTTCGCTAGAAACCAGTGTAAGGGCAAGAAAACCTGGTTCCAAAAATTCCAAGGATCTTCTCAGGGTCAGTCTGGGGATTCTTCCTCCAAGGGCAGAGGAGGAGGTTTCAGTGGGAGACACCACCCCAGAGGCAGAGGGGGAACATAGAACCAGGGCATCAGAGAACCCTTCTGTGATAAGCCCTATCAGCGCTCCTAAAGTGCTGCCTGACTACTTACCTCTGGAAGCACTCAGTTGCTGTTTTTCACTGCACGCAATTACCTGGACCAATCTATCTTAAAACAAGTGGGTGCTAAAGATTATGTCCAGAGGTTATTGCATTCCCTTTTTCCTTCTTCCACCAGAGAGGCTAAAGAGACTCCCTGATGTTCCACCCAGTCAGAGGGTGTATGCAGAAGCAGAAATTCAAAAGCTTTTGCAAATGAGAGCCATCCAAGAGGTCCTGACTGAACAAAAAAAGATTCGGAATTTAATCATGCTTCTTTTGAGTGCCAAAGAAAACTGGGGACCTGAGACCCATTCTGGATCTAAGCAAACTAAGAAGGTTGTAAAGAAGGCAAAGTTCCAAATGGTTAAGGTTCAATCCATTTTACCACTGTTGCAAAAGAATGACTGGATGTACTTGGTGGACCTACAGGATGCATACCAGCACATCAAAATAGACAGACACTCCAGAAGTCATCTGTGCTTTCCGCTGGGAGACAGTCACTACCATTTCACAGCTCTGCCCTTTAGACTCACCACAGCCCTCAAGGTGTTTATCAAATGCATGGCAGTAGTTGCAGCTCACCTCAGACTGCAAGGATTCCAGGTGTTTTCGTATCTGGACGACTGGATCTTCACTGCCCCAACAGGCATCAACTAATTCAGGCCAGGGATTAATTTTTCAACCTTTCCAATCATCTGGGTGTCAGCATAAACCTAACAAAATCAAGTCTGTCTCTGGTACAGAGTTTAGAGTTTCTCAGGGCCTTCTTGAACAAATCAAGTCAGATTGCGTCACTACCCTCTCATCGATTACAGACATCGAGGGATCATGTTTAAGCCATTTTGATCCACCCATCTCCACTGGCAAAGCTGATACTTCAGGCTGTTGGATCTAGGGTGGCAGCCATTCCCTTAATTCCACTGGCCAGGTTTTTTATGTGAGTGCTTCAATGGACTTTTGCAGCCCAATGGTCTATTCTCTGTTAGCCCCTATCTGCTCTTATCAAGCTGACGTTGGTTTGCGGAAAACACCAAAAACACCACTCCACGAACCAACTCACCAAAGAAAGAAAAAAACACTGAACAACTGGAGAAACAGTCACCATCCACTTTTACAGTGTTCCTAGTACTTCGGCATCAAGCCATCCAGGGAATAATCATACACAAGAATGGTGTACTTTATATACATTTCACTACAATCATTATTCAATTCAATTATACAATAATTGATCAATTTAATCAGTGAGTCAAGAAAATTAAAATCTAAAGTGCATCCTGAGCAGTAAAGTGCTTCAGAAACATTCAAAGTGTCTCAAAACATATAAAGTGCAACCCCTTACATTCCTATAGCATTTAACATTATAATTTAAGAAGTTAATACAAAAGCACTTATGCATCTCTAATTAACAAATAATAAAATATGTTGCCCTACAATGGTTGACCAATTAATCAATGAGTCAAAAAAATTTAATTTAAAGTGCATCCTGAGCAATTAAAATGCTTCAGAAACATTGAAAGTGCATCAAAAAAATTTTAAAATGCTAGTTCATACAAAAGCACTTATACATATCTAGATTAACAAATACTAAAACATTTTGCCCTGTAATAGTTGATCAATTAGTCAGTGAGTCAAGAAAATTTAAATATAAAGTGCATCCTGAGCAATTAAAGTGCTTCAGAAACATTTAAAGTGCATCAAAAACTTTAAAAAAACAACCCCTTACATTCCTATTGCATTTAACTTAATAGTTTAAAAAGTTCATGCCAATGCACCTATACATCTTTAGATTAACAAATGCTTAAATATTTAAATATTTTACCCTATACATATAAATCATTCATCCTATATGTCTATGCATGTATAAAATAATGCATACTGAAACATTTCATCCTATATATGTACATCTAACTCCATATTAAACCCATGGGGCCACAAAGTTCCAAAATTAATAATATATCTACTTTCCATCCTTAACAAAATGCGCCCATATTCCATGCCTTGTACTGCATAAGGTTTATTTAAAACAGAAAAAAATAAACTGCTAGTGTTACCATTATGAACAGCATGGAAATGCTGGGCCACAGGATTATTAATAAGCCTAACATGCCTCACATCCCCCAAATGTTTCATAATTTTTCTTTTCACCATTCTTCTGGTTTGGCCTTTATACCACTTTACAGGTAGACAATCACATCCAATGGCATAAACAACCCCACTGGTACTGCAATTATAAGATCCCAGGGCAATTAACTTATTTCCATTAATCAAAGTACCTGAAATGTTCTTGACTTTGTCACACACCTTGCACCTTCCACATCTAAAGATGCCTACTGTGTTAGAACCAGTTTCCATCCTACTTACCCTACTGTTCAATAATTCCTTCAGGTTGTGAAATCTCCTATGAGAAAAAACAATCCTGCCCTTGAAAATGTTGCCCACTTCCTCATACTGCTGTATAATAGACCAAAATCTGTGCACTAATGCCTTCAATGTAGCTGAAAAAGAGGAAAAGTTGTTAACAAAAAATATATCATCCTTGCCCACTTTATGATAATCTCCACGCCCTTGATATATTGCATGACTCCATACTCTCCGACCAGCAATTTGCTTTCTCACTTTTTCCTCATCCCTATTTAACACCTGGCTAGAAATCCCTCTCTTTGCCAACTTGCATCTAACAATGTTAAATTCCCCATCCAGTGTGGTTCTGTCATGAACATGCACTTAAAAAGGGAAAGAATCAAGTGAATGTTCTGGATGCATGCTGTCTGCACTCAAAAAATTATTAGCTGCTGTTTCCTTATAAAATGATTTAAAAGACACTAACTTGTCTTTATCCACAAAGATCTCCAAATCTAAAAACTGTATCTTATGTCTATGAGTTTGATAGGATACTGTGATGCCATACTGATTCTGATTTAGTTCCAACATGAACTGTTCAAAAAAGACTAATCTCCCCTCTACATATAAAAACAAATCATCAATATAGCGTTTGAAAACTGTAACATTTTCCAAAAAATATGTATTCCTATAAACACAGCTCTCCTCAAAAAAACCCATGAAAATTATGGCATAAGATGGGGCAAAAGATGCCCCCATAGCAGTTCCTGTTCTCTGTAGAAAAAAATTGTCCTCAAAACTAAATACATTGTGTGTCAGTGCAAACTCCAACAGCTGTAAAATGTAACTTGTTCTGAGACCTTAACCCAATAGTCTGGCTACTGCTTCCAGACCCCACCAATAAGAAATATTGGTATACAAGGCCATAACATCAACAGTTACCCAGAAACAATCCTCTTGCCACTCACTACCTCCCAAAGTGTCTGTGAGCTCTTTACCATTTCTAATGTGTGAAGGGACTCACTTCAAATGCTCTTTCAACTGTGCATCCAGAAAAGTGCCAATATTCTGGAGATATCCCCTCACCCCTGACACTATGGGTCTCCCAGGGGGATTTGTTAAGTCCTTGTGTACCTTGGGAATGGCATAAAACTTAGCCATTGTAGGATATTTTACATGTAACCTTTTGACATCAGTGGTGGAAAAAAAAATTCCAGTCTCTCTCCCTTTTCAATTAATTCCAGCAACAAGTCATTATATGCATCCAGAACATTTGACTGCACCTGTTCATAAACACCAATTTCCTGCAACAATTCCTTCACCATACTGTTATATTTCACTCTAGATATTATTACCTAATTATCCCCTTATCTGCCTGTGCAAAAACATAATCTTTATTCAAGCTTAACTGCCTTAATGCATTCTGTTCATGCTTTTTCAATTTATGGGGCGTATAATTGTCATAAAACTTCTTGTATTCAACTTGCAACTGTTTGTATAACACCTTCTCAAAATGTATTATGGCTGAGACAGTTCTAGGCAGATAAAAAGTGCTAACATAAGGAACCTTAGGAATACTAAATTTTCCATAGCCAGTGTAATGTGAAAAAACATCCCCAACTCTGTCCCTATTACTTTCAAGCTCTTGTTTATAAGCAAAAATATCCACTAACTCATTTTCATGCAGTGACAGATCTAGCAATGGTTCCTCATCCTCAACAATGCTGCATATTACATTACCATTTGCATTTTCTGAATTTGTTTTAGAAAAAATGCCTTTAAATGTAGTTTGAGACAAAAAGCACATATTTCTAACATTATGTCTGCCATGACTGGAAAATATGTTGGCACAAATTTCATTCCTTTCAAAAGTAAACTATACATGTTATCATCGAACTGCAAATTCTATAGATTAATAATATTTAACATTTCACTTTGACTCACTGAATGTGAACTATTTACATTATTCAAGACATATCTGTTATTATGCTCCTCATTACATGTGATAACAACATCATTAGTAATGTTAAGTCCAAAATGTCCAATTCTCTGATTTTCTTCATTTCTTCCTGTTCTGCCACCTCCGGTTGCACTTGCTTTTAGATTGCTGTGGCTCACTCTCTACCACTGTTCTGCTCGCCCTGCTGGACACCTCCTTCACTCAGTTCCTCAAACGAAACACTTTTCCTGCTGTTGATGCTGCTGCTTGCTTCTGTGGATGAAAAGGATGACTCTCGCGAACTCTGAAACCTCATAGCCGTATTTTTTAAGGTGGACCTGCTCTGCCTAGGTTTTCTCTGCCACTGAAAGATGAGGTTGTTCCTATAATCACAATCATCTCTGTCCAGTTTACTGTGTTTCCTTTCAAGTATTTCAGCCTCAGCTTTGCCCACTCTCACATGAATGTCCTTCATTTTATTATTAAATTGTTGTAGTTTCCCCCTTAAGCTCGTCATGCAGCTCCAAAATTGAATTTCTTACTTGTTCACGCAATCTATTGTTACATTTGACAAGAGGGAGGAGCTTGAGACTTGGATCCTAGTCTGTAAAAATGTGCCCGAGTTGGATCCGAGGGTTGGATCCATGACCTAATCGTGAGGACAACACAGAAACTAAGTTATGATAAGTTTGTTTGCGTCTTTCGGCTTTTCCCGGTTAGGGCTCGCCACAGCGGAACTCCAGTCCGCTAATGATTAGTAGTTGATTTTTACGTGCCGAGTTACCAGCCCTGATGCACAACCTTCAAAGAAGGTATGCCCATTCACGCATATCTCCACGCAGAAGACGCTCTAGCTGAGAATCGAACCGGACAGCGTCTTACTGTGAGGCGACAATGCTACCGCAGCAAGCACATAACTTATAATTTTAGAGAAGACAGAAGTTGTTTGGCACAAAAAAAATAGAAAAGAAAAGTATTTGCTATTTTTTTATTCTGACACCTAAATATAACAGAAACACTATACCCTGTTTCTCCTGCCAAGTTGACTTTCTTCTGTATTCTTGCCTCATGCCAGATAATGTTGGCAATACTCCAAAAATAAAGGCTTATTGGTATAGTAGACCAATAGTTACTGTAAATATGTTTCAGACATGAATTTTATCTTTTTTGGCTAAAATTATAGGAGAGAGAGAAAATGTTTTTGTCCCAAGGATCATACAATGTTTACATATTTTTCATATATTTTCACAGGCCAAAGTCCACTATTACTTTAAAAATAAAGTGAAACTATGCATTTCTGCTAAGTTGTCTTAAGTGATTGTAAGTCTACTATTGCTTTAAAAATAAAGTAAAATTCTGCATTTCTGCTAAGATGTCTTAACTGGTTATACTCCAAAACAGTAAATATTCTGGACACCTTCTAATGTGAGTTGTACCTTAGATTGTGGTCACCTGTTCTCCTTTGTATTTTTTTTACTAGTTAAATTAATTAAAAAAACATATTGACTAACCTAATCTAGCTAGTCAATCGACACTGAATGAGCTAGCCTCAGGTGCCCAAGGGATACAAAGGTAGAGTTGCTGTCACCCCCATCAAACTTATGGTTTAGCCAGGAATTACAGCATGGCTGTGATACCATTTGCTTTTGCAAATTTCACTCACTTTGAGACTTTAAATAATCATTTGAGGTTTACCCTATTTGAATCTTCATCTAGGGTAAAAAAATGTCTGATAGCTATGAACAGTTTACTTCTCAGCAGTTTAAGACTTGAAAGTTGGCATGGGTTATAGGGCTGTGTGTGTGTGTGTGTGTGTGTGTGTGTGTGTGTGTGTGTGTGTGTGTGTGTGTGTGTGTGTGTGTGTGTGTGTGTGTGTGTGTATCCTTCAAATCAGTAGTAAAGTAAGAAGGATAAATAAAGAGCATGAGGCACGTCTCTGAAGAAATGATACAGGATCCTTTCCTTTAAAACCAAGAAGACAGAAACTATTGAAAAATGCACTGGGGTGAAAGCCAACCAAGAGGGTCTATCATTGAGGTAGCCATTAGGGTTGTTTGAGATTTTGCTATTTAGAGTCCTAAGCCCATAGATTGTCCCCATTAGCACACTCAGCTTTTGGCATGCAGTGGGCATTAGTGAGTCTTTGTCACCCACTTCCATGAATGGTATAAACCTTTAGGACAGGCCCATCCCCTTGAAGCCAGTACTTCCACTGAGCATTCAACTGTAGGTCTGTGCACCATGACTATGTACTCCTCTACCCCCTACCCCCACGATGAGGAGAGGTCTGCCGACAAAGCCATGTCACACCTATCCTCCTCTATGGCAACTCCAGCAGGAGCTTGAGCTGCTAATCCAACTCAAGCCATCTGGGTATAGGTCAGGGCTTTACTGTCTGTGCTTACTGAGCTGGTTCTGGTCCATATTTTTGAGCTCAGATCACCATCTGAATGTTGCATCTGACAGTTATCATTTCCTAGGTGCAACAAGTGCAGCATCATGTGTGTGGAAAGACTGAGATGGAGTTGCCACCTCTCAGGCTATACCTCTAGCCTCTTTCAGTCCTGCATTAGGCTTGCATTTCTGCCAAAATGTACTTCTCCAAGCTTTGTTTTATCTGCAGAGAAAATTATCCAGTTTTCCAAGCCATGTGTGAGAGGTTAGTTACAAGCACATTGCAAAGTGTAGAACCTAGGATTGATCCCTGCAGGAAACCACTTGTCACCTCTCCTACCTTTAATCCCACATTATGCTCCATGGCCTCTAATCTCTTTTGCTTCCATATGCACAATTTCCTATTCTTAAGTACTCCCATGTATCATTTTTGCACGATGCTTGTGGGGGGAAATGATTCAAAGGCTTTGCAGTAATCCACAATGGTCATATTCAGAGACCTACCTCTACTGACTTCTCTAGTGACCCAGTAATAGAAATGAATCAGATTAGTCAGAGGCCAGAGTTCCCTACAAGCAGAGTTACATCTCTGAACAAATGTATAATATTATCCTGTCTCAGTTACTGTTTAACAATTTGCCTGTTTAACCATTACTTACGCTTGCTCTTTTTTTTACTCTTCAATCAACTAGTTGGATGTTCATCATTAGACCACTGCTGCAGTAGCCTAAGCTATATAATTTATATTCTGCCAAGGATATGGCAACTTACTAGCGTCTAAAGCTTTAGGACACCTTCCATGCACCCTAAGAACTACACAGCTCAAGCAGAGTGGTATAAAGTGAATGGTTAGGGTGCTAAACCTTCAAAACTTTCTTGCCATCAATGTGTACTTTCCTCTGTGGTCTTCTAGTGATTGACGGTCAGCTAGCACTTTTACAAGGCTAGGCAGATAAGTACCTTGTTGGGGAATACCTTCCACTTTACCAATTTTTTATGAAGAAAGGTTTGCCTTTTGTGTCAAAAATCAGTGCTAAATGGTAGTATGTGTGTTTTTAGTGGTCGTCACTAAAATATTTTACCTGAAATCTTACATTTTTAGTTAAGCTTCCTTGATAAGAAATTCTTGCCAAGTTATTATTTTTTGATTGTGAAAAAGTTTCACTTTCTACTAAAAATCTGTAGCTGGGAACAAGAACTAGTGGTTTTGGAAAATGTCATTAAGTTTTACCTTAAAACGTTCTTTTTCAGTGGTTACTCACCAGCTGTCCAAGACTCCACTACACACTTAGCAGACACTTTTTTCACTCGAGACATGGACCCTTGCTTTGGGATCTTGGGTTCTTCCTCCTTGATTCATAAAAAGAAAAAAGTTGTACAGGAGTCTTCAGCCTTAAATCTGACTTCCTCTTTTACTCAGCCTGTGCTGTGGCCATTTCTGATACCTCAGTCTGCTCATCTCTTTCTCTCAGTCCCTCTGATGTTGCGTCTTAAGAAGCCACTAAGGACAGTGAGACAGGCACATCTTCTATGGCTGTTCAACTGTCTTCTTTGGGCAAGGGAGAATCACAGTTGGTGGTATTTGGGGAGTTGGATAATGCTCTACTGAAAAAACAGGATGAGGAGCCTAATTCTTGGAAAAAGGATTGTCCTTGGTGTCAGTCTTTTTCTGGTGGTGGGGGATCTGTCTGGAAAAGAAAACATAAAGTTAGTAATTTTTCTTCTTTTTCATAGGAAAGATTGATGAGCTTTTTCTTTTTTTTTTCAAATATAATTTTGATTGCATTTCTCTTCTATTTAAATACAAGAAAAGAATGACACAGAAAATGTACATACAAGCTACTTGGAATATCAAGTTTCAGTTGTCCAAATACAATATACATAACATAAATCATCAATGTTAGGGTAACAGTTACACAGAATTGTCTAATAATCAAGCTGTTCTTAATGAGCTGTAAAACAGACATTTACATAAAGATAGTATACAACATATTGAAAATGTGACGTTAAAACATTGCAAGCAGATATTCTAGTCTGCCTAAATAAACATTCTGTCTTGCACCATGTACAATATATACATTGTCACCTTAATGTTCATCTTATATGTGTTTTCCATGACCTGTACACTATTATTGTGGGTATTTCTATAATAATTGTCTTAAGTTTCCCCTAATTATGTAAAGTAATATTTATAGTGAAGTCACTTGTTCATAAATCAATTTTGTCCTAGGATTTCTAAAAGCATTTTCCAATGTTACTTCTAATTAATTTGCTGGCTAATAAGTATTTTATATCCATTCCTTTAAATTCTTCTTCTTCTTCACATGTGATTTTACTTCTATCTAACCAATTTTGGGCTATATATGATTTGATCATTGCACACAGTGTGACTATGATGTGTTTATTTTCATATGAGAAATTATTAGGGAATATATGTAAAATTGTCATGTCCCATGACAGGGTGGATTTGGTCTATCCCTTTTTTTCTAACTTGGTTCTTAGCGAACACCACAGCTTGTAAACATTTTTACAGCTCCAAAAAATATGAAGGGTGTCAGCAACACTGTTTTAGCATATGGTACAATAAGGGGAGTGGGAGGGACTACTTTTACTAAGAAAAAGTGGTGTGTGATACACATTGTTATTGATCATAATTTGGGTATAAATTATTTTTTTAAGGGGAGTTAATTTCAAAGTAAGTTTAATAGCATCAGATTTTTGTTCATCAGTGATATTATTTTTCTCTTCCCAAAATTTGGAATATAGAATTGTATCTTGATATCTAATTTTTGTTATTAATCTACATGTATTTGATAACATTTTATATCTCGACAGTAGTAGGTTGATAATTTGTTGATATACCTGCATGTCTTGGTTGTCTATTTTGACATTCATAGTAATTGTGTTGATGAGGTATATTAATTGGTTGATTATGGTATTATAGCTTTTATTTACTTCAAGTTTTTGTCTAATATTGTCAACTGAGAAACTTTTGATCTGGTATAGGTCCCATACGGTGATATTTTTAATGTTTGGATACTGATTCAGGTTTAATATAGTATTGTTTAATTTAATATTAGGATTAAGGTGTACTGGCTGTCCCAATACCAAAGTATCTTTAAGATTTAGGGAGGCTACCAGCTTTTGAAATATTACTGTGTTTCTTATTATTATGGGATAAACCATAAAATGCTTTAAAGTCTTCAAATTTATAAAGGGTACTGCTCTAGGGTTTAAATTGCATGAGATAGATGATTGCAATATATTTTAATCCATAGTGAATACCATACTTTGGATAGTTCAATATTTGCTATTTGTATAATTTGACTAGTGTTTAGTATGTTGTAGTATGTTTGGAATTCAGGTAGGCCTAGGCCCCCTTTTTGTTTGGGTAATGTTAATTTAGTATATTTTATTCTTGAACTTTTTGGATGCCAAATAAACTTTCCTAGTAGTGTTTCAAGTTTGGAGAAGAAGTTTTTTGGTATATTTTGGTTAATAGCACTAAAATGAAACAATAGTCTTGGAAGAATATTCATTTTAACTATGGCCGCCTTAGCTAGTGGAGATAAATTGAGGTTTAACCATCTCTTAGTGTCTTCAATGATGTTAGACCAGGTTTTAAACAAGTTGTTTTTAGTCATATCAGATTGGGGGGTGAGTGAACATAATACCCAGATATTTGAGATTATAATTGACTTTAATTTCAGTTTCAGGGAAATAGAATTCCTTATGTCCTAAAGTATTTAGAGGGAATGTGATGGATTTATTAGGGTTAATCACATAACTGAACAGCCTGCCTGTCCCTGGAGGAGTGGTTACTACCTAGAAGCTGTAGTTTTATTGGCCATTTTGGGTCAATTCTAAACTCCTTGATCTCTCTCTCTTAAAACCCTACAACTCTCTTTTTGCGCGGTTTTGCGCACTGAGCAGAGTCGGGCAGTGCCGCCTAAACAGGTTTAAACTATTCCAAGCTCCACAAAGTCTGTTCTTCACTTTTTCCCTTAGAACTGTTCAAACTCTCAAAGTAATCACTCTATTATCTTTCTAAAGCCCTGCACTTGCTCAGTTCTTATAAGGAAACACCAACTAACTAAAGCACTACACCCTCCTTGACTTCTCATAAGTATTAGACTCCCGATTGGTCCTTCCTGATCAAGTGAAAAATCAGTTCCCTTCCCTAATCTGATCAGTAAAAAAAACAGTTCCCTATACTAATCTGGTATGTCCAAGGGTCAGTTTCAAAGTTACTCTCCAGTCCAGCTGGTGAATCTGGGAATTTTGAGGCAATGTTACAATTGCCTTATGTACACAGACAACCCTCTCCTCCTTCCAACAAACTAATACATGTGAGAGATGCAGTTACACAGCCAAACTGGAGGCAGAGCTCTCTCAACCCAAGACTGGCACAGTCAGTCAGGAGGAAAAGGTAACCACCCACACCACAAATCCAGTCTCACACAGACCTATTGCATCTGCATACCCAACACATAAACACACAAAAACATACTTGGAGGTTCTAAATAAAAATCTGCCTAAACAGCAAAGACCTCCTAAGCAGATATCCAAGCAACAGCCACCCCTCAACAATACCCACAAATCACATATCTCACAAAATCAGTGTGCCTCACAGTCACAGCCCATAAGGCCAAACAACACACCAAATACACTTGTTATAGGGGACTCTATTGTCCGGCACACTGACGTCCCACTCACCAGACTGAACAAGGAAAAGGTCACTGTAAGCTGCCTGTCGGGTGCCAGGATCCGCCACGTAATGCAAGCACTCCGGTCACTCCAAAGCAAGTACAAGTATGACTCCGTCATTGTCCATGCTGGTGTGAATGACCTGAGACATACCTCCCTGGACTACATGAAAAGAGACATAGAGGAGCTCTCTGACCATGTAGCCCAGGCTGGTATGTCCCTGACCTTGAGTAGCATCTTGCCCTCACCAAGAATGATGCCACAGTATAAAGACAAAATGATTAGTTTCAACAATTGGCTAAAGTACTGGGGTCATTCAAAGGGGATCCAGTGTCTGTCAGCCTGGGATGACATGCTCGACAAGCCACGTTGCTTCGCTAGGGACGGCTTGCACCTGTCACCCTTAGGCTTTCGTATACTGGCCAAGGCTCTTGCACCCCCATAGTGCCTTTTTTAGGCAAGGCTCAAAGGACAAACCCACCTCCATAGACAACCCAAAGATAAAAAAAACTAAAGGTAATGTTACTCAATGCCAGAAGTCTAAACCTCAAGATGCACACACTCGAGACTCTCCTCAGTATGGAGAAAATCGATGTCTGTGCAGTAACAGAAACCTGGTTCAAGGCTCCTGAGAGCACCCCAGCACTACCAGGTTATAACTCATACCATGCGTTTCGGCCCCAAAATTCAGACCGAAGCACAAATGGAGGGGGAGTATCTATATTCATCAAAGATACCTACACCTCCAGGTTAGTGGCACTGCACGAAGCATCGGAAACCATGTGCAACTAACAGCGGGCAAAACTGCCTTTCAGTTTGTAGCCTGCTACAGAACACCCTCCCTATTACAGGAACCCCACTTGGCATTCCTGAGAACACTGGAGAATATGAAGGTCTCTCCAAACACTATGTTATTGGGTGACTTCAACTACCAAAACATTGACTAGGAAAACTACTCAAGCCCAAACACCCTCGCCCAATGGTTCCTTGAATTTATAAACTCTAACACAATGGAACAACTGGTCACCACTCCCACAAGAGGGAACAACATATTGGACCTGGCCATCACCAACACGGGGACTCTATGTTCCACACCAAACCCCTCATTGGTAAGATCAGACCATAAACAAATTTCCCTGGACATCCA
Source organism: Protopterus annectens (assembly GCF_019279795.1). Classification (NCBI taxonomy): domain Eukaryota; kingdom Metazoa; phylum Chordata; order Ceratodontiformes; family Protopteridae; genus Protopterus; species Protopterus annectens. The sequence continues at coordinate 1,946,442,415 of NC_056741.1, forward strand.
TATCCCGTCCCCACCCCCAGCCAAGGAAATCACTGTAAAGAATTTGTCCAAAGCCAACTTTGCACTTCTCAAGACTGAGGTGGAATCCTTCAAAGCCCCTGGGCCAGAGGATAATACAGCCCAATCCGCAGAATCCTTTACAAATGCATTCTATGAGCACCTGCAGGAATGCATGGATTGTGCTATCCCAAATAAAACCAAGACTCACTCCTCCAAAAACAGGAGACCGGTCTGGTGGACTCCGGCCATAAATAAGCTATACAACAGAAGGAGGAAACAACTACATGACAGAGCAAAATCCCAAAAAGGGAAGGCATCTCTGATCAGTATTAGCAAGAAACTTCGATCCCTCATAAAATCATCAAAGGCCAGTTTCGAAAGAAAAATTGCCCTAGACACTAAAGATAATCACAAGGCCTTCTTTAGTTATGTCAGAAACATGGGCGGAAACTCCCAGATATGCTCTGAATTGTTGCATAACGGTACAAAATATACCAAACCTACAGACATAGCCAACATCCTGGTAGACAGATTCAGCGCAAACTCCCCCCCCCCCTTACCCCCAAAGGAGCAAATGCCTATCCCAACTGAATGTAACCTCCCTGACATCACAGATGCACAGGTGAAAGCTGCCCTCTCCAAAGCAAAAAACACAGTATCTATGGGACAGGACGGTGTCCCAGGCTGTGTCTTACACGAACTCCAAGAACAACTGAACCCTCACATTAAGTCACTGTTCAAACTTAGCCGTACTACAGGATATGTACCCAAAGAATGGCGTACAGCTACAGTGGTCCCACTCCACAAAGGTGGTGCCACAACGGACCCCAGAAACTATCGCCCCATAAGCCTGACTAGTCTGGTCTATAAAGCTATGGAGCATATTATCATGGAACTCATAAACAAAGACATTGGGGGCCTCCAGACACTGGACCCTACCCAATTCGGCTTTGTTAAGGGCAGATCTTGTCTCTTAAACCTAGTTGATTTCTTTGAAACAGTTACCAAAGCCATAGATGAGGGCAAGGTAGTCCACACAGCCTACCTGGACCTCGCAAAAGCCTTCGACACAATACCCCACTCGGGCATCATAAATAAGCTTACCAGCTTAAATATCAACCCCTATATCACAAGATGGGTTGCAAACTGGCTCAGAGATAGAACCCACATGGTCAGAATCGCAGGTGCCATGTCTGAATCCAAACCAGTTACAAGTGGCGTCCCACAGGGCTCAGTTCTGGGACCTCTCTTGTTCGGTATATACTTCTCTGAGGTTCAGGCTAACACAGGGGGATTATGGCTGACAAAGTTCGCAGATGACTGCAAACTGGGGGCCATAATCGAATCTCCAGCTGACACAAGCATCCTCCAAAAGGGTCTCACAGAGACGGATGCTTGGTGCCAGAACCACGGCCTCAAGCTAAATGCTAAAAAGTGCATAGTCATCCCCTTTGGGAAAAACAAGTTGCCCACAAATTACCACATAGGTGGTAATCCATTAAGTACGGAAGAAGTAATTAGAGATTTGGGGACTAACGTAGATAGTAATCTCTCCTTTGATAATCACGTTGCCAAAGTGGTTAGAAAGACCTTCTATATAGCCCACCTTATCACGAAAGGGTTCGCATCTAGATCAAGATAGGTCATTGTGCCCCTCTACTCATCACTCATCAGGCCCATAATTGAATACAATGCCCCTTTTGGGATGTACCTCACCCAACACCTGCAGCAACTGGAGAGACCCCAAAAGTACCTCACCAAGAGGATCATGGGCTGCAAACAGATGTCCTATGCAGCTCGACTAAAGAAACTCCTGCTCTACTCAGTTGCTTACCGCCTACTCAGAGGCGATCTATGCCTGACTTACAAAGCCATGTCAAACCCAGAATTAATGGACATGCTCCACCTCAAAAAATCCAAGTCCCTTAGAGCTACACGCTCCAGGGACCTAAACCTCAGCACAAAAATAAACAGGACATGCTGGACTGACAGATTCATTTCCCAGAGGTTCCCCTCACTCTGGAATAGAATCCCAATTCATGTTAGACATAGCCCCTCGCTGACCCTCTTCATGCGAAATTCGGACGCGTGGATGGGAAATCGCAAATTCACCCCTGGGATCTCTCCTGTGTCCCTGCTAGACAGAGGCACAGTAAACTAATCTTAAAAGGGTACCTTCTGTGACCTACTTTACAGAGGCACAGTAGGCTAATCTAATAGGGAGGCGGAAGCCAAATACACTCTGGCTAGGCTTATAAATGCCCTAGGGCAGATAGCCTAGTATCTACCTATGAACCTATGAACCTATGAATTAGATATTTTTGAGAATTTTTCAATGGAGTTTAGTATCTTATTCAAATCAGTATTAGGGAATTCAAAATAAATGTTAAGATTGTCAGCAAAAGCTGTATACTTTATTGGGACTTTGGAAATATTCATAATATGGTGGTAAGTTCTTTGTGATATTTTAAGCAGCAGAGGTTCTATGTATATATTGAACAGGTAAGGTGATAGTGGGCATCCTTGCCTTATACCGTTCACTATTTGAATAGGCTTTGATTGCTTTTTATGTATAGATAGTGTTGTTGTGGCATTTTTGCATAAAGCCCTAACCATGTTTATATAGCCCTCAGGAATGCTAAATTTCTTGAGTATATTTAATAAAAAAAATCTAAATTTACTCTATCAAAAGCTTTGGTTGCATCTACTGACAGTGCATAGCTAGGGCATTTATCATTCGCTTTTAAACTAATGACTGAATCAATAGTAAGTGTGTTGTCATATATTTGTCTGTTGTTCATAAAGCCTAGTTGCTCAGAAGATATAATGTGAGATATAATTTGTTTGATTCTACTAGCTAGTATTGTAGAAAGAATTTTAATATCAATATTTATGAGTGCTATCAGCCTGTAATTACTTGGGTTTGATGCATCACATTTGGGTTTTGGTATAAATATATTTTTTGAGTTATTGATATACAGGTCTTTGGTACCATACTTTATTATGTATCTGTATACTTTCAGTAGTATAGGAGCTAACTGTTTCTTGAAAGTCTTGTAAAATCCCGCCACATAACCATCAGGCCCTGGTGATTTACCTGGTTTCAACTTATTTACAGCAGCAATGATTTCTTCTACACTTAAGGGAGCTTTAAGATTATTTATTTGTGTCTCATTCAGTACTGGAAATTGTAACTCTTTGGTAAATTGATAAAATAATGACTCATTAAACTGGTCTTGGGGGCCATATCGTTTTTGGTATATCTCTTCAAAAGCTGCAATGATCTCGTCATCTGTCTCTAAAGGTTTGTTATTATAATTTAGTTGCTTTATTTTGGTAGGAGGATTCTTAATGTTTATGATTCTTGCCAGTGCTTTTGAGGGTGAATGAGCCCATTCGGCATATTTGTGGAGGAGTTTAATTTCAATGAGTACTGTTGTGTTTGAATTTCACGTAATTGTCCTTGTAGTGTAACCATTTGACTTTTATGTACTGGTGAATAATTTATTTGCAGTTCTGACTCTATATTTTTTAATTTTGATGCTATTAATATGTTTTTCTCTGTTTAATTTTTTTATAGAAAGCAGCTTTTTGATTTAATATACCCCTAATAGTGGCTTTTGTAGCTTGCCATTGAATGTCGTATGGTATATTTATGACTTCTAGGTTGTTATAAGTTTGGTTAAGAATGTCTATGATATTTTGTGAAACATCTTTAAGCTTTAGTAAGTTAGTATTTAACGTCCAGTTCATAACTGTTTGGGGTCCTTGCACTGAGCTCCCCAACTTTAGTGTAATATTTATCTTTGCGTGATCCGATATTGTCCTAGGTTCACTATTGTATGTGACTATTATTTAATAAGATTTCAGACATTAAAAATACATCTATCCTACACCAAGACTTGTGATATGGTGAATAGTAAGTGAATTTACTAGTAGTTATACTATTTCTATAGTTTTCAAATGGGTCAGCTAACTTAAAATCTTCGATTATTTCAGCTTATTAGTGTAGTAAGCTGAACTGATTGCTTATTATTCTTATTTATCCTATCAAGTTCTGGATTAATTAACATATTCCAGTCACCTCCTATGATATAGAAGTATTTAGGATAGTTCTGTAAGATTCTGTATATCTCGTATAGATAAGTTATTTGATGCAAAGATGGGGCATAAACATTCAGGACTAAGAAAGGTTTTTTAAATGGTGGCAGTTCGCAAGTAAAATAACACCATCTACCATTTGGGTCACAGCTACCTTTCCATATATTACCATCAAAAGATTGTTTAACTACTATGGCAACTCCCCTAGAAGCCGTACTGTCACCAGCAGCAACAATATATTTCACCCATTTTTTTTTTGTATCTTTCTCCCATTGCTCTTTTAACATATGTGTTTCTTGTATGAAAGTTATCTCTGCCTTAGATTTAAAAATTAAGTGCATTAATAGATTCTTTTTTTCTTATCTTGTAAGCCCTTTACATTCCATGAATCCACAGAGATCATCTAAAGGGTATAATACACAGATACTGGCTTTAAGAATAAGTGGATATATATATATAGGGACAAAGTAACATTTCAAAATTATTAGAATTTTTTGTACATATCAATGGTGTGGATATGTGTGACATCACTCCCTTTCAGAACCCCCCCCCCCGTGCATACCCACGCTAGCCTACTACCTGAAAGAGAGGTAAAAGGAATATTAACAACTATAATACAAAATGTTTATGTCATTCTAAGTCCCAGCAATAAAACATCAGACATAACAGCATGCCCAAATAAATCATGTGTAAAAGATATGCATTCTAACCCTTTGTTCATTTGAAAATAATTGAGCTGAGCGTATTTTAACTGAAATTTATATATCTAGCTTTATAGGCAAATAGAAATCTAATCAAAATATAGTTCAAAGCAAACTACCGCGTTTTAATTGTGTTCACACATAGAAGAGTAACAACATACACAACTGATTTTACCTTAATATAGTTTTGTCAAACAGTGTTTGCATGTTCCTTGTTATACTGGTTATACGTACATTCCTTTTATATATATAGCAGTTCTTTTACTTGTTGGGTCTGCGTTTACTCCTACAGTTATATCCCTAGGTGTCCATTTATCATGTAAGAATTGAGCATATATACAAAAAAAAAAAAAAAAAAAAAAAAAAACAGCATTGTGATCATAAAAAGAAAGAAAATATGAGACAGAAAAACAGAATCCCTATATATTCTCTGCTGTACAAGATTGGTATGCTTACACTTGATGCATACTTATTTTAAAGCTTAAGAAAGCATATTTTAACACTATGTAAAACAACACAAACCTAACTACAATGGTATACTTTTCCTAGTATGGGCTGAGTATTTATTGCAGCTGCAACAGCTGCTACAGTTTCTAACCCAGAAGATTTTATTAGTCCAGCTTATATATATTCAGGAAGGAACAGGTAACAAGAAAAAAAAAAAACAAGCACCTATATATTACCATTCGTATATAATCAATTAACCTGTGGTACTATTTCTAGGCTAGATTTACCTTCTATACACCATATATATGAGAATCTTTACTTTTTGAGTCAGGAAAAAATAAATCCACAGGTATTCTGTTATGTGAGAGCCTTACTTTCGTTTTAATTTGCAAACTCTGGTTTTCTGAGATGTTTTGAGCTTGAATGGATACCATAGTTTTTCCTTTGACCTCAGCTGTGCTTAATTTTCCTGATTCATGGTTGAAAAGGATTCTGGGTAATGTAGTTCATTCGTGACAGTGTGGAGATGCTCCCTAAGCTGTAGTTGGAGTGCCCAAATGAAAAACTATGAATCCAAGCAGAAAACAGGTATTTTAGGTATTTTGCCTTGTCGTTGAGAGAATTAGTATGCCAAAAATACACAGACGCATAAACCATCAAAATACTGAATAGTGTTAAAACATAAATATTATAAGGGGAGAAGAACACTCAATGTTTCAGGGCTCTATTTTTCCATAGAATATGTTTCCTTTTTTTTGCAGCTTGAATTATTTCTTGAGCATGTGCAGCATTTAGAATTCTTACATATATTTGCCTGGGGCCATCCAGGGTCTGAGATTTTCTAACAGCACGGTGTATTCTTTCAATAACACTTTTTTGGGATAGTTCTTTGTTTTCAAGAAGGAGACTGAAGATTTCCTTTGCTACATTAGCTAGCTGTGACTGTTCATACTTTTCTGGGATGCCTCTGATCAATACATTATTTCTCCTTGCTGTAGCTTCCAGATAAATCAGTTTATGTTGCATTTCTTTGACTGAATTTTCAGTGATGGAAGAAGGTTTCTGTATTTCTTCTATCTTTGTCTCATTACTCAGTATTCTAGCCTCATTTTTGTCCAGTCTGGTTATTATTTGATCCAAGTTATTGCCAAACGCTGTAAGTTTTGAAGAGAAAGATTTTATTTCTGTTTGCAGAGGCATTAAAGCTGCTTTTAGTTCCTTCATGTCAAAAGATTGATCAGTTTTCGGTTTCATTTGGTTCTTTGACACTTCAGCTTGAGATTTGGTAGTTTTCTGCCTCTTAGTAACTTTCTTGTCTGGAGAAGCAATTTGAGATAGTCTTGTTTTAGATGTGTGTGTTTCCATTTGGTCCATTTTTCTTTGTTGTGTGAAAGCTTGCGTCTTTTCTTATTTTTTGTAACTGCTACTTATTGCTTGCAGGCCCAGGCATGTGCACAGGAGTCACTACTTAGTCTTCACCCAAATCCAAGGTTTGCATTTCTTATTTTTGCACTTAGAAGATAAAAATAAGCTTCACTCAGGTAGCGACTTAGGTTTAATTATGCAGGAGTTGCTTTTTTGTAGATTTACACTGCAGCAGTAGCCTTAGATGAGGTTAGATTTGAATTTAGTAGTTGGAGAAAGCTGAAGTGTGTGCAGTCTAGCTGGCGGCCATCTTAGAAAGATGATGAGCTTTTTCTAAAGGTTTATTTCAGCTTTCATTCTTTACATTATGATTCTTCCCTGAATGTAAATAGAAAAATATTTCCCCACTCTCTCAGATTTTGATTCTTGGCTTGATGGACAGAAATTAGATTTAGAATTTGTTTCTCAAGTTGCTGCCCCACAGGAGGTAGGATCTGACTCTGAAGAAGGTTTTCTTCGTATTCTCCTCCTAAAGAGTTAACCTTTCCTGATATTGCCAAATGAAGGAATTATTTCAGTGGGATCAAAAAAGAATTCCAGAATTACAGCAAGGATAATTATTGGCCAGATTCAAGAAAGCTGAAGTGTGTGCAGTCTAGCTGGCGGCCATCTTAGAAAGATGATGAGCTTTTTCTAAAGGTTTATTTCAGCTTTCATTCTTTACATTCTGATTCTTCCCTGAATGTAAATAGAAAAATATTTCCCCACTCTCTCAGATTTTGATTCTTGGCTTGATGGACAGAAATTAGATTTAGAATTTGTTTCTCAAGTTGTTGCCCCACAGGAGGTAGGATCTGACTCTGAAGAAGGTTTTCTTCGTATTCTCCTCCTAAAGAGTTAACCTTTCCTGATATTGCCAAATGAAGGAATTATTTCAGTGGGATCAAAAAAGAATTCCAGAATTACAGCAAGGATAATTATTGGCCAGATTCAATAAAGCCTACACGAAGTGTACACTGTTCTGAGTGAACAGACAACACAGACATAACGCATACCTTCTTCCTCCTAATTTTAGTTTCTCTACTGATATTCTTGAGCTTTAAATATTGACAGGGATGCATAAACATTCTCAGATAGTGTAGACTACATGTACACTTAATGTAATCTTTCTGAGTGACTAGAAAACACAGAAAATGCGATAAGAATTTTATTGTATACATATTGTGTACACTTAGTGTAGGCTTTATTGAATCCGGCCCTATGACTTGTTACATTGTGGATTTTCCTAATCCTGCAGCTATTCCTCCTGTGTTGCCAACATTTGAGGGTGATTTATTTGTATTCAGTTGTTTGCCTGACAGTCAAACTTGTGTCTCCAAGAAGTCTTATAAATTATATAAGGTTCCCCAAACCTACATGTCTTTTTCAAACCCTAGGGAAGATCCTGCAGTGATTTCTTTATCAAAAGCATTTTCTGATAAACATCTTATGTTAATAATAAAACAAAGTCAAATTATAAAACACAAATTTAATACTACAGTGCGCACTTTCGTCAGACAACTGACATTTTGAGACTGTTTAAACCAATCATGCAAATACATAAATACCATTCCCAAACAATCATAGTCACATGCTACAAATCAATGTACTCAATGCTTCAATTTCCTTTTCAAAAGAAAAGTACCAGCATTCTCTTTATCATTTAAAGCAGGTGCATTACATGCATTCAGTTACACCTGCCAACAATATGTTTTCCACAATAACTCATCCTCAGCATTCTCATATTACAATTTTAACTTACTCTATAGAAAATGCAAAACTAATAATTCTAACATTTAAAGCTCTATACCTGGTGCACTAGCAGCATAAATTATGTTATTGGATTTATAGTCAAATCTTCCAGGAATGAGAATTTCACTCTTCTCTAACATAATGACCTTTTTTAGCATGTACAATATATTTACACTGATTGCAATCAAAACATTTTAAAATGCCATATTTACCCTTAGTACCATTAAAAATATTCATACTATCTGTTTGTAAGATAACTTTAAGTCCTCCCTCTTTTTTCAACATCATCATCATTATCATCATCATCATCATCATCATCATCATCATCATCATTAATCCCCCTTTCTCCAATTTCTACATGGGGTTGGTGTGTCATGCAAACTGTTCAATGCCATTCTCCTGCCTTCTTCGACATACATGCCTGCCACAGGTCTTCTGTCACACAATCCATCCACCTCTTTGCTGGATGCCCTTCTTTCCTCTGGCCTTCATGTCTGTCCCACATAATCTTTACCAGATTGTCTTCTGTTTTTCTGCACATGTGCCCAGGTTTCTGTACCATACGTTAGTACTGGTTGCACCACTGTTTTGTACACTTTACTTTTTAGCTTCTTTCACATTCTTCTGTCATATACTAACCTGACACTCTGTGCTAGTGCTAGTTGGCTGCAGCTCCTGACAAAAATTAGCGCATTACTAATCTTAGCCAAAGTTTCAGGGAAGCCTTCATAAATCTTCCAAATGGCATTCATAACATTCACAGCATCAATGGAATTAGTCAACACATAGCTGTATTATATTTCTATGTGTAATGTCCCTTATCTTGGGTACTTGGGTGGGTTTGACATAATGGTTAAGGTCTTCACATCAAGGACACAAGGTACAAGGTTTGATTCTGACTTTGGGTTATTGGCTAGACGTAAAATGACCCTTCATGGCAGTTAGCCTAGTATGAACCTATGAACCTATTAAGGGACTCAAATAATTTGACAAAGAACAATAACAGTCTTCCATCTTCTAACACACTCCTTCACATTTTATAATTAAATCTAAAGGATAATCTCTAAATAAAGACTTCTTAGCCAGACCAACTCTTTCTTTAACAAAATGTGTATCATTCTCAGTTTATCAACTCACCCTCATAAACTGACTTTTTACTATATTCTCTTTCAACCTATAAGGGTGCATAATATTAAAATTCAAATAAATGTTGCTTTGCATGGGTTTTGTAAAAATCTTACTCTTTAAAACATTATTATCATTATCTTTAAACAATAGCATCTAAAATCAAACTTACATAAAATTTCAGGAAAAATCCAAATAATCACATGCAATTGTTAAATAATACATAAACAGCTGAAAATGTTGTATTCCATATCACCAAACAATAGAAGTATTATCAATAAAGTGCTTATAGACCACAGCATACATCATAAAGTCTGAAATTATAGCTATAAATCTTCTTCCATTGATTCATTAATGACTTTGCATAACTTTGAACCATCATGGCTTCCATCACCACTCTACTTTTTTGTCTAAAAATTGTGCCCAAATTATAAAAAAAAAATATATGATAAAATAACATCTAACAATTCAGTCAGAAGTCTAATCTGGCTTTCAGTATATAACTTCACTTCCCTTAATTTATTTTAACCATATCTAAACATAAATTTTTCTTTATAATTGAATACAGAGATTTACTATCAATTTGACACTAGCAAATCATCTTTAAAAATTCTCCTATCTTTAATTTTGGTTATAAAATCATAAGAATCTTTTATATATGACTCATCAATTACTACAGCATTTTTTAACATATGATCCACATATATGGTCATAACCTCTGCTTTGAATCATCCACTAGCAACTATTGGTCTTAAGACAGTTTTTCCAAATTTTTATGAATGTTTGGAAGTCCAAATATTATACTTATCTTAGGATTCATATTCAAAAATAATTATAAATTTTAATATCAGTTAAGCTCTATAATAACCATTTTTATGTCAAGAGTCAATCATTCTATATACTGTAGAAATAGCATAGAGCAGCTATCACTGACTCAGTAATGAGAAGCTTTGCCTGGCTACATTCCCAGAATTTACTAAATGATGTCAAAGCTGAGCACCTGAATGATTGCTTGGATAAGGAGAAAGAAGGAACTGGGAGACCTGTTCTAGATTTTTATTTTCTAAACCTTCACATTAAAATCCCAAAATTCAAAATGCTCTCTCTTCTGTTGCCTCTCATTTAACATCTCAATTTTTGATAACTCTGGGCTTAAAAGAAGCTTATCATAAAATTCTAGTTCCCAAAGATTTCAGATGTTTTTAACATTTTCTGGGTCTGGTTTACATTTTCAATTTTCTGCCTTACACTTTGGTTTGTCTACTGTTTAATGACCTTGACAAACTGCCTGGCAATGGTACTAACCCATTGCAGGCTCCAGGGCATTCACATTTTCCCATATTTAGATGTCTGCCTTATTTTTGCAGATTCTTGAACAAATTGCCAAGAATCTCTAGCTTGAGTAAAAAAAAAAACTTTTTTGTCAGGCTGGGATTTCAGGTGAACATAGAGATGTCTTCTCTTGCTCCATCTCACAGGATAACATTTCTGAGATGTCTTCTGGATGTATCCCTCATAATGACTTTTCTCCCTAAGGACAAAGTGAATTTTTAAAAGGAGCAGTTTCTTATATTCTGCAAATAGTAACTGACTTCTGGCAGGGACTATCTCTGGATTTGAGGATGCACGGCCTTTACTACTCTTTTGATTCCTTTGGTCAGATTTCACATGAGGAAAACTCAATGGTTTCTCATACTGGTTTCTACACAATGCCAGCACCTTTATCATTTCAGATTCCAGTTTTGGGATTTGTAAGAAGATGGTTACACTGGTGGGTGAATCAATTATCTCTCAAACCAGGCCTCCCCTTCTCCCTTCCAGTAACCACTTAGTTGGTAACCACAGATGCCTCATACTTTGCTTGGGGACTTGTAACTAAAGAAATAAATGTTCAGGGTGCGTGGAGCATCCAAGATTTGTGTTTTTAGCAAGCAGTTCACTTCAATTCCAAACAGAAGATCTTACTATTTTTTGTTTGTTTTTTAGGCGCACAAGATCCACATTGAGGAGACAAGACCATACTCCTTAAAACAGAAATGCTTGATCCAAGAAAGGGACCAGCGTAGGATTGGGGAAAATGGACATTGTTCCTCAACAGAGAAGCAGTGAAGCAATGAAAAAGATAAATGTCAAATAAATGATGGCTCTAATAAATGCTCTCATATCTCTAAAATATTATTTGGGTTCCAAGCCCTTTACCAGTAATTGCAGACAACACCACAATAATGTAGTACATACATAACTGGGGGAGGGAGGGTACCAGATCTTACCCCATTTGCAGAATAGCTATGGTAACCTTGGATTTAGCAGTTGAGTATAATCTATTTCCACAGGCTACTTACAGTACATCAGAACAAAATGTTGCAGACAAGTTGGTTTGGGTACCAGCTCTTCAGAGCTTTCCTGCCACTGAAGAGCTCTCCTGTTGCGGGCTTTAAAAGATCGACAGCCAGTCAATGCCTTCCATTGCTAGGTAGATACGTTCTCTTCATGGACAAATCTTCCATGTTTTACTTATATGATGGAAGCTGAACTTTTAATGGGAAATTATAAATTTTAAGCTAAATAAAAAAGTGTTTTATTGACTGTCACATGCCTTTTAATAACTTTTAAACAAGAGCATTACTTTTAACTTTTGTGGGGAAAAAGTTGTTAAAACTGATTTGTAACTATGTAACTATGTTAAAATTTTATTATTTTACTTTGGGGAGCTTGGAAAAGCATTTAAAGTGGTTAGACTTGTCCTCTGCAGTTGTTGGAGTGCCCTTGCTGGATACTGCAGAATAACTTTTGTCAGTTTTGGGAGAAAGAGCAGGGAATTCATCTCTGCTTAGCCTGTCCCCAGGGAGGATTTGCTTCATTCATTCCTGTCAAAAAGAAGCAAAAGCGTAGATGTATGTCTTCTCCTGTTTCAGTTACTGTGGACAGGAGTGATTTACTGGGCTTGGCTCAGGGTTTAGTTTAGCCTCTTGAAACTTCCATTTCAGTTGTTTCTAGCAAGAGAAAAAATGATTTGCCATTTTCTGAGGAGGTTCGAGACTTTGAACCACAAAATGATTGTGAAGGGACAAAGTCTATTTTTTCTGCTCAGGTTTCTTATTCAGACTCTAAAGTGTGGCTCCTGCCAGTCCATTCAAAAGATAACATTCTTTTTTTTTTTCTGAAGCTATTTCCAGAATGAATCAGTTGTTTCAATGGGGACATGACATTCCACTGTTGCTGCGGATCTGGATTTTCTAAAATTACACTAATTTTTTCTATTCTTTTAGCACTGGAGGATGTATTTGTTACATTCTGTAACTTGCCTAACACCTAGCCTGCTGCTCCCAAGAAAGTAAATAGATTGTATAATGTTCCTCAGTCTTATATAAGTTTTTATATACTAATCCCAGATAAGACCCAGCAGTTATTTCTCTGGCGAATTTAGCTGATGGTAAAAATCTCACTGATGCCAGTCCCTCTTCTTCTGACAAAGATAAGAAGTTGTTTGAGAGAAAAAAAGTATATTCTTCTTCACACATTTTTAGAATTTTCATCTATCAAATACATATGTTAAAGTTTATGCTTGCCTCCTCTGAGAACACGAAAAATATTATGGCATCTGTTTCCTCTTCTGTAGAGAAAACAGCTTGGTATAATCTCATTGCTTCTGTGTCTCAAGTGGCTTCCCACTATTTGAAATCTGCTTATGATTCTGCTGATGCCACTTCCAGGGCTGTTGCCACTGGAGCTGTTATGAGGAGGTTTGCTTGGTTGCTTACTCAAAACCTCTGAAGATATTAAAGCCGGCATTTTGAATTCTCTCTTAGACAAACAGTTTTTGAACCATCTGCCGTAGAGGCTCTTAACAAGACTGATGAGAGAGGTAAGCGGATTCAAGGAATTTCTCAGATTTTAAGCCTTCCTTCTTCAATTTGAAGGTGTTTAATGCTACTTCCACAACTTTTTTCAATAAGCAATCACAGCAAGTTTCTGCTAAGCCAATGTTCAAAAATCAATCACTGGGAGGCTTCAAAAAAAAAAAAAAAAAAAAAAAACCAGAACAAAGGGCAGTCTTATAAGTCTGAATAGCTTTCTACAACACTGTCCCTCCCTTCCCACCTCGGCACATCTTCAGCCCTTCCAGAAAATCTGAACTGCCACTTCTCTCTTTGGTAACAGACAGTTTCAGGCAGGGGAATTCTGAAAGTTATTCATCAAGGTAACAGAGTGCATTGGGAGTCTCTACTTCCATTTCAAGGGATCCACCCCCACCCCCCCCATCTGCCAGAGCAAACCTCTTTTTCCTGCTGTCATTCAGCACCTGTTGACTTCGAATGATAGTAAGTGGTCTTTTCTCCTCAACTAGGAGAAGGGTTTTTGTAAAGAATATTTCTGGTTCCAAACACAGAAGATTCAAGGAAATCATTTCTAGATCTTACCTTCCTTAAAGCAGTTTGTGATAGTGCCCAAGTTCAAAATGTTATCCTTTCACAACTTGTTATCTCTCATTTACCATCTGAGTTTTCTGTTAACTTTAGATTTGAAATATGTTTATCATCATATTCCTATAGATACAGATTTCAGATGTTTCATATGTTTATTGTTCTCGCTATTACCGTTTTGTTTATATACTGCTCCAGTGGTATTTACAAAGTTTCTAGCACCATTGATAGCCTATTTCAGACTGCAAGGTGTTCACATTTTTCTTATTTAATGGCTTGCTTGTCTTTGCAGAGTCTTTTTCAAAGTGTCAAGCATATGTCATTGTATGAGAGGTCTCCTATACAGAATGGAGATTCAGGAGAACATGCAAAAATCTTGTTTAACTTCTTTTCACAGGATTGTTTTTTCCTTGGGCATCTCCTAGATACCTCAGTTCTAAGAGCTATTGTTCCACACCAAAAAGTAGATCTGTATATAGATCTATACCTGAGATTTCCTCTCAGACTTCTGTATCATGGCATCATGATTCTCCTGATTCCCCTGGCAAGACTTCTCATGAGAAGAATTCAGTGGTACCTGAAATCTGTATGGTTGCAACATCAACATACTCTGACATTCCAGATTCCAGTTTTGAGATTTGTGAAATTGGGGATTCTTTGGTAGAGAGACCAATTTTATTGGAATCCAGGTCACCCACTTTCATTTCCAGCTACAGCACAGTCTGTCTAAACAGACAACTCAGACTTTACTTGAGGAGCAGTATCTATGGTATTTTTGAAACAGAAAAAAACAGACCAAAATACATAAACATAAATGAGATGTTGGCACTCATAAATACATTTAACACTCTCAGTTATCTGTGGTCCCCTGGACTGTTACAAGTGTTTACAGACAACACCACATTGATGTGGTACATAAACAAATAAGGGGATCCAGATCCTACTCTCTTTGGAAATTAGCCATGGCAGCCCAGGATATAGCTTTTCAGTACATTCTTACTATACAGGCACCTTACATGTTATCAGAGCATACTTTTATGGAGGGCAAGCTGAGCAAGACCAGACAAACCCTCATGTATGTCAATTAAATCAGAGTATCTTCTGGGAATATATCCAGTGGGGGGGGGGGGGGGCTCAAATACATGTTTTGCCTTCCCTCGCAGTAATCAGTTGGCAAATTCTGCTCCAGGACTCCATGTAAGAAGGCCTAGAAAACAGATGCTTTTTCCTTTCCTTGGATAGAAATCTTCCTGTTTGCTTTTCCACCCTTTCCACTAATTACTAAGTTCAAATTTCAGAAGGACTTTCCAAAACTTATTTCAGTGACTCCCTTCTGGCCTAGATAACAGTGGTTCTGTCTTTTACTGTCAATGGCCAAAGGCACTTACCACAAGCTTCCTCACAGACTTCATGTTCCCACACAGGACAAGGGTGTTTCATACATTCCAACCTCAAACAACTGCATCTAACTGCCAGGGTAGTAGAATCTTAATACCTTTAGGGACCTATCTTCTGCAGATGTGCAGCAGGTATTAAAGGGGGCAAGAAAACCTGCTACTGAAAAATCATATATTAGCAAATGGAAAAGATTTTCTAGTTGGTGCCAAGACAAGAACCAACACTCTTTCAGGGTGAACATCTGTTTGGTTTTATATTATATGTGTGAGTTACTGTCTTCTTGCACTTCCATCAAGGTGCCTTTGTCAGCCATTTCAGGATGTCTGCCCATTGATCTCCCGCATTCAAAGTAATCTCATGTATAAATATTTTAGAAATAGTGCTGCATACAGGCCTTCTGGAAGACAGGTGTCTTTTCTTATGGATCTTAGTTGCTCCAATTTAACCAGCTGGAAAACAGGTGGTTCCTCTTATGGATCTTAGTTGCTCCAATTTAACCAGCTGGAAAACAGGTGGCTCCTCTTATGGATCTTAGTTGCTCCAATTTAACCAGCTCATCAGGCTGACTTCAGGTTAATAGCATGAAAAGCAGTTTTATTGATTGCTCTGACTTCTGCATGAAGAGTATCTGAGCTACAAACTCTTAAGGTGTGCCAACATTATCTCATTTTCCACAAAGATAGGGTTTCCTTAAGAACTAATCCTTTATTTATGCCTAAAGTGATTTCCAAGTTTACTTTAAGCCAAGCTTTCCATCGCACTGTCTTCTTTCCAGAACCTAAAAAATAAAGGGAAAGAGGATACTTCATATCTTGAATGTCCTCAGACAGGTTAGGTACATTCTTAACAGAAAAAATCTTCTGGGAATTCTGATCAGTTCATCATTTATTATGAAGGTAAGAAAAAGAACAACCTGTGTCAAAGCATACTATTTTCCAAATGGTTTTCTCATGTGATTGCCTTTTGTTATACCCATCACAACAAGGCAATTCCAGGCAGGGTAAAGACTAATTCTCACGGGCACTCAGGTCAATAAACCAGAGGTACCAGTATGACTCTGTCATAGTCCACTTGGATGTTCATGACCAAAGATGTACTTCCCTTGACTGTATGAATCGAGACATGATCGATCTTGCTGATTATGTGTCTCAGGCAGGTATGAGCCTAGCACTGAGCAGCATTCCACCTTCTCCAAGGATGATGCCATTTTACCAACAGAAAATGACTGATTTTAACAATTGGCTTAGCTTCTGGTGTCAGTCCAGGTGGGGTACAATATTTGCTGGCATGGGAGGACACGGTTGACAGACCATGCTTCTTTGCCAGAGATGGTCTGCAGCTATTCCCGCTAGGCTTTTGGATATTGGCAAAAACCTTTTCCACCCCCGTAGTGCCTTTTTAGGCAATGCCAAACTGGTAAAGCTATTGACTTAACTGAACCTATGAAAGAATATCTGAAGGTGGTACTGCTCAATGCTAGAAGTCTTAACAAGAAACTCCACTCCCTAAAAGCCTTCCTTTCCCTGGAGAGTGTAGATATTTGTCTGGTAATAGAGACATAGTTTAAAGTCATGGAAGGTATCCCAGCAATGCAAGGTTATAATGTCTTTCACACCTTTAGACCAGTTACTGTACAAGAGGGAATCTCAGTCTGTATTAAAAAGAAACTGACATCCAGACTAGTTAAAGTGTTATGACCCACTGGAACTCATACATGTGCAACTCACCATAATCAGGGTGCCATACCATATCCTTGCAACCTATAGGTCCCCCCCATGTCCCAGGAAATCCATACTACCCATCTTAATGTACTGGAGTTTCTCACCATTTAACCCAAAATTATATTCATGGGGGATCTCAACTACCCCTCTGTAGACTGGGAATCCTACACCACTTCTAATGCATAAGCTCAGTGATCCCTAAACTTTGTTAATATCAGCATCTTCACTATATTATATGCTGAACTATTTACAAAATCTCTGTATAGCCATGTTGATAGCTGTATAGAGCAAGCTGTGCCCACTCATTAAGAAAAGACAAACTCAAAATTCAAAATCACCCAGGTGGAGTCACAATATCAATCGGTAATACAACAAAAGGAAAAGAATTCTTACCAAGCGTAGAAGGAACAAAGCCATATATATACTAAAATCCCCCTGACCAATCTAAACAGACAGCTAAGAGGGTCAATTAATACTTCAAAGGCTAAATTTGAAGAAAAAATAGATTCTCAAGCAAAGGACAACAGGTTCAACTCAAATTTCTCCCCTCTCTCCCCCTGATATTCCAAAGGAAATACCACTTACCACAGTCCCCCGAACTGTTACTAGGGAACAAGTCATCAGTGCACTTTCTAAAGCCAAACTCACTGCATCAATGGGCCCCAATAACATCCCAGGATGTTTAATAAATAGCCTTAAACAATTTTCAGCT
This sequence comes from Protopterus annectens, assembly GCF_019279795.1. Lineage (NCBI taxonomy): Eukaryota > Metazoa > Chordata > Ceratodontiformes > Protopteridae > Protopterus > Protopterus annectens. The sequence continues at coordinate 1,946,460,200 of NC_056741.1, forward strand.
GGAGCCTTTAGTCAGGTTTTGTGCCCAAGGAATGGAAGATGACTACAGTCATTCCCCTGCACAAAGGAGGTCCAACCTCTGATCCATGTAACTACTGGCCCATAAGTCTTACCAGCCTCACATATAAGAACACGGAACCAATCCCCAGTTAGGTATAAACCCTTTTATCACCCACTGGATAGCCAGTTGATAGGACCCAGGAGGTCAAAATAGCTGAGGTCACCTCCACCAAAAAGCCAGTCACTAGCAGAATCCCCCAGGGCTCTGTACTAGGCCTGCTTTTTTTTTGGTATCTATTTCTCTGAAATGGAAGCAAATGCTGAAGGTTTATGGCTGACTCTGTTTGCAGATAAATGCAAGCTGGGTGTTATCATTGACTCCCCTGCAGACACTTGCATTCTTCAAGAAGGTCTATCTCTGACTAACAAATGGTGCCAAAGCCATGGTCTTAAACTCAATGCTGAGAAATGAATAATTGTATCCTTTGGGAAATTAACTGTCTTGGCTACTTACCATGTTGATAATACACCCCTAAAAACTGAGTCAGTGGTCAGTGATCTTACCTTCAACCACCATGTGGCCACAGTGGTGAGGAAATCCATTTATGTTGTGCAACTTATAAGTAAGGGCATGCCATCGAGGTCTAAAGAGGTCATTATCCTACTGTACTCTGCCCTTATCAGACCAATTATAGAGTACAGTGCTTCCTTCTGTATGTGCCTGACCAGGCATATTTAGCAACTAGAGTGAAGTCAGAGGTTCCTTACAAAAAGAATACAAGGCATAACAAACCTACCTTATGCAGAGTATCTTAAAGCCCTTTTAATCTACTCAGTCTCCTCTAGATTGCTGAGGGGTGATATATGCCTGGCTTACAAGGCATCCGCAAGCCCCACACTTACGAATCTCCTACATATTTGTAACTCAAAAAAGTATCAAAAATATAAGGTCTGGAGACCTGAATTTTGTCTGTGACTTAAACAGAACATGTTGCAGAGACAGACGTGTCCCAGAGACTGACCCTCCTGTGGAACAGGCTTCCCATCCATGTGAAGCTGAGTCCATTTATTATCCAGTTTAAGCACAACCTAGTCCACTGGATGGGGAATAGGAAATTTACACTGGGCTTGGCAACCATGTCTCTTATGGATGAGCTAGCTTGTAGATGCCTGGCTCTCAATATCCTATTCGGAAACAAGCTGTCGTTATTCTTTTGGAAAGACTTGGCTAGGCTTAGAAAGCCCCGACTCCCCGGGTTGTTAGCCTACTAACAATCCATGAAACTATGAAACACAATCACAATTAAATTCTGTGGAGATTTAGCTGAGGCCTGCATTCCCCAAACTATTAATGATTACATTTGTCAGAAAAAAATGTAATACCCAGGTAGAATACTAGTGAGGAACAATGGTAAACTGCATACATATTTCACTCACCTTGCCCTCCTCTACTTGCACTTTCTTTCTCACCTGAAGGCTGGGGTCCTGATTAAGCTGAGCCAGCTCCAGACCCATTCCACATCCAGCAAAGTAGGGATTGTCTGTTGCTTTCATCTCCTAGTAATTCCCTTTTTGTAGCCAACATGACTAAGCTAAGAACAGCAAGCTCCTACCTTTATAACCTGCCAAAGTCACAAATCTCTAAAAGAAAGGTGTTAATTCTGACAGAAAAATATGTACTTCCTTCATCTTTACCTGCAACTGCTGTGTAAGCAGTGACAAAATACTGCACCCCTCCAAAAATATGCAGTCAGTCAGCCACTTCCTGACTTCCACATGTCCAACAATGTGGGTCCACATTCAGAAAAATCTGAGCAAGACAGGCTGGACTATAAAAATACTTGTACATACATTGCCACCCCAAAAGTTTGAATCTCCTAAACTTAGTCTCACATCTAGGTAAGTTTATTATCTGTGTTCAAGTATCTTCTGTGATGCATATTTCCTGCTCCCTTTCCTAGCCCATCCTAAATCTCTCATTGATACTTTGATCACAATATATAGAGATCTTGTAAGGCATGCTAATTTCTTTCCCCAATAATGAATGTTGATCTGGTAGGGAAAAAAAATCTGAATAGAGTGGGGCTGTCTTATAGATTTATAGGTGTTTACTAGACTAATGACCACAAGGACCTTTTGAAGCTAAGCCAGGCATCCCAAATCTCTGACAAGCACTTGATAAGTGTAAGCAGGGGCTTGGGAGATGAAACATTTAGAAGAAGGGGCTTTGGAGATGAAATGCTTACAGGCTACCTGTGTCCATTAGAGATATAGGTAACAAACCAGGGATGGATTTCCTGTTCACCATCCAAATGTCCAGTGTTTCCAATAAATGCAAATACATGGCATGGGTTTCTTGGGTCATAGAGGGGGATCTATAGCTTGCAAGGAAGTGGCCTTGGATTTTGCATATGGTGACTTGAATATGGAAAAGCTCAAGGGCATTGTCCTGTTTGACCAGACTTGAGATATATTTATTTTGATGTAAATCAAGACACCTCCATCTTTAGTCCCTATGTAAATCAAGACACCTCCATCTTAATCTGTCTGTGTAGTAGCTGGTCCAAATGTGTGGAAGACATTATAACCTTGCAATCTTGGTATGCTGTCGATGGCTTTAAACCATGTCTCAGTGACCGCACAGACGTCAGCATTCTCTAGGGTGAAGAGAGCTTCTAGGGAGTGGAATTTTTTTGTTTAGTTTCTTGGGTTTAGCTAATTACAGTATAAGGTCATCTGCATGCAGTGATACTTTGCATTCACTCACCAGTAATCTATACCCCACTACAAGTGTCTGTCTAAGCATCATTTCTAGTGGTTGTAAATACAGGGCAAACAACAGAGGTGACAAATGACATGCCTGCCATTGCCTCTAAAATTAGCCTCAGTTAAATCTCCACAGAATTAAATTGTGAATGTGTTTCATAGATGGGCATCATAAATTATTATTAACAACTTAGGTATGCTATCAGATGTGTCCCCAGGTACAAATCCTGTTTTTTCTTGTTGAAGTAACAACCACAGGAATTCAGAGAGCTGAGCTGCAAGAATTATCATAAATAATTTGTAATCATGATATATATGTGTGTGTGTGTGTGTGTGTGTGTGTGTGTGTGTGTGTGTGTGTGTGTGTGTATATATATATATATATATATATATATATATATATATATATATATATGTATATATGGATTCACTTTATATGCTTGCAATCCTGAAATATCGAATATCAGAATCTCGAGCCCATAAAGTGGAAAGGCTAAAACATCGAACACCCAGAAGCACGAAATTCAAAATCGAGACTTCTATACTACACACACACACCACACACACACACACACATACACATACACATATACATACCTTCCTCCCCACAAACAAAGACACAACTCAATCCTATGTACATACAGGGGGGCTGTGCCCTCCTGCACCCCCATGTGGGGGGCTGTGCCCCCACCCCCCCTACTTAAATATACTAACTTCAAGGTCAAATAAAACATTGAAGAAACCACAAAATGAAGCAAAACCAGATAAAACCTTGGTCAAGGAAGAAATAAACAGCACAGGCAGAAATAGCGTACTCCTTTTTAATAAACGCTTTCGTCGAAAGACTTCATCAGAATACCACATAGAGTTTCAAAAAGCACATTAAATACTGACTGTTACAAACAATTATCCAATTAAACAATAAAATAATTAAAAACTGATGCAATGTAACCTAAAACCTAACTTAGTTAAATAACTTCATTTCAATATTTTTGTCAATGCATAATTTACGGTCCTTTAGGAAACATTTAATGTTTATGGCATCATTTAAACCAGGAAATTTATCCGATTTTAACTTAATTTGCCACAAGGTTTCCCTTTGTTCAACATAATTCTTGAAATCACCCCCTCTTAGATCTGACTTACAAACTTCCAGTACTGAGAATAAAAACTTTTTAAAATTATGACATACTATGGAATGTTTATATAAAGCATTGGTCTCATTATGCCTATTAATACTATAAATGTGTTCACGAATACGAGTTTTTAAACTTCTGGTAGTCATTCCAACATAAAAAACTGGACATGTACTACAAACACTAATATAAATAACCCCTTTAGTGCAACAATCAACATAACCAGGAACCTCTAGTGTCCTCCTTAGGGTATCCACTGCAATATAGGGCCCTTCAGAAATGTACCTGCACATATTACAGTGATGACAAGAAAACATACCCTTTTTCCTTGTGCTAGCTGGCTCTTTGGAGCTATTGCTATTTTCCAATGCTTTTTTTATATTGAAATTATTTCTAAAAACAAAGTTTGGTCTAGTCCCTAAAATCTTTGAGATGTCAGAATTTCCCTGTATAATTTTCCAGTTTCTTTCAAGCAAACGTTTTATAACTGTACTGTCAATGCTCATGTTTAAGGAACAAGTCAGATTACCATCTGTACTGATGTTAGTTTTACCCATTGGCATAAGGGCATCATTATTAAAGTCAGCCACATTCAGTATTGCCTGATAATGTGAAGACCTTTTATTCAGAACTTCTTCGACAATGTTGCCCAATAAAAGTTTGTCATACCCCCTATTAATAAACATAGATCTAATAAAATTAATTTCCAAACATAGATCTTGTTCTTTTGATGTCATACGGCAAGCCCTGATGAGCTGACCCTTGGGTATGTTTTTGACTACATGTCTAGGGTGCCCACTACGATAGTGGAGATAGCTGTTAGTAAAGGTCTTTTTACGATGAATTCGACTGTGGAAACGATGTTCAATTTGCATTGACAAAAATATTGAAATGAAGTTATTTAACTAAGTTAGGTTTTAGGTTACATTGCATCAGTTTTTAATTATTTTATTGTTTAATTGGATAATTGTTTGTAACAGTCAGTATTTAATGTGTTTTTTGAAACTCTATGTGGTATTCTGATGAAGTCTTTCGACGAAAGCGTTTATTAAAAAGGAGTACGCTATTTCTGCCTGTGCTGTTTATTTCTTCCTTGACCAAGGTTTTATCTGGTTTAACTTCAAGGTCACACTGCATACACAAACACAAAAAACACCACCACACAAGCTACATCCCCCTCGCACACACACACACCACAGTAACAAAACACACTAACACACACTATAGCCCCTACCCAAAACCCTTAAAACATAAACACTTACCTGAATCCATGAACATAGTGCAACACCAGAACCGCTAATTCAACATCTCCGAAATGCGAGATTTTGAATTTCGTGCTTCTGGGTATTCAATGTTTTAGCCTTTCCACTTTATGGGCTCGAGATTCTGAAATTTGATATTTCAGGATTTTGAGCATATAAAGTGAATCCATATATATATATTTATATATATATATATATATATATATATATATATATATATATATATATATATATATATATCAGGCATGGGCAAACTACGGCCCGGGGGCCACATGCGGCCCGTTAAACGTTTTGATTCGGCCCGCCAAACTTGAAAAAATTTAATAAATTAACCTTGTTAATGTTTTATTTCCCCTGCAATTCTGATGTTTCCTCACTAGATGGCGCACTCTAGATATATTGGCTTTGTTGAGGTGAAGCGTAGGCCTATTACTCCAAGTTTGCACTTTACCCTTTGACCCACCGCCCCTCTATGAAGATGAGCGGACCCAAGAAAAGGAAAGTGGACAGAGAATGTCGAGTGTTCAATAAGGAGTGGGCAACTAAATATTTTTTCACTGAACACTGATCATCTGCTGTTTGCCTGATATGCCAAGAAACTGTGGCGGTTTTTAAAGAGTATAATATTAGCCATCACTTTGCCACAAAGCACGCTAATTATGCTAGCAAGCTCTCAACAAAAGAACGGGAAGCTGCTGCTGAGAAGGTGGCAGCTAATTTGAAGGCTCAGCAAAGTTTTTTTCACCGTCAAACTGCCATTCAAGAGTCAAGTACCAAGGCAAGGCTTCACAGACTGACTTGCTGCAACTGTTTCGTCCTTGCACTGGTCGTTGTTGACTTTTGGCACCGGGGAAACAAATTGAATAAAAGGAACAGGACAAGTACATCTGCATCTCCTACCATTTTTGAAAAAGAAGACAGTCAGGAGGAGAGTGATGGTGACATCCTGAAGGATAACAGAACTTTCAGTGCTTTAAAATAAAATGGTCATTTATTTGATTTTCAGTGTTTAAAGACTCATTTCGAAGTCAGAGATTTTATTTTAATGCTTTTCTTCATTTTCATTGGAAATTAAAGCACATGTTTTCTCCATATCCCAAGATGTGTATTTTTCCCCCAATGAGGTGATGTTTTCAAAGCATGCCATCTATCTGCTCCTGTTCCGGCCCCTTTGTCAAATGTTAGAACTCAATGTGGCCCACGAATCAAAAAGTTTGCCCACCCCTGATATATATATATATATATATATATATATATATATATATATATATATATATATATACACACACACACACACACACACACACACATATCTATATCATGATTACAAATTATTTATGATAATTCTTGCAGCTCAGCTCTCTGAATTCCTGTGGTTGTTACTTCAACAAGAAAAAACAGGATTTAAAGTGGTTACATATATAATATATATAACATATATATATGTGTGTGTGTGTGTGTGTGTGTGTGTGTGTGTGTGTGTGTGTGTGTGTGTGTGTGTGTGTGTGTGTGTGTGTGTGTGTGTGTATATATGTATATATATATATATATATATATATATATATATATATATATATATATACATACACAACACACACACACACACACACATATATATATATATATATATATATATATATATATAATATATATATATATATATATATATATATACACACACACACACACATACGGATCTGTTGGAGGAGGGATGTCTTGGGTCCTTACTTGGTTTCAGTATTAAAGTTATAATTGCATGATCTTATGATGAAGGTAGAGGGGCTATCAGTATCTAGTTGACTGGCTCCATAAATCCATCTATAAGTTTCTGCTTGACTCATTTCTATTCCTCCATGGGCACCCCCTCTAGATCCAGTATCTTCCCGGTTGCTAATGTTCCCATTGCGTATCAACCAAGAATGAAAAAGTAATGAACAAACCAAGAAAACACAAAAGGAAAGTGAAGACTTTGGAGCTAAAAACCACCAATTACTTTACTATAATAAGTTAAAATTGAGTGCTTCCATTCTTAGTACAAAGGACTTCATCAGAAGTTACCCAGATTCCTTTTTATCTGAGATATTCAATGAGGTAAGTGAGAAGAGAAGAGAAGATTGGGCTACTTCATGCCACTACTTGGGAATCGGACTATCACAGTTACCAGCCATGGACAGGGTGATGATGCCCCTCAGATATACAATAAGGCCCTTACCTTAACTCTTAACAGTGATTTTTATGAAATCAGATCTTGATTTTCTAGATAGGAAATTCACCCCGGGGATCATATTAGTTGCCGTGCTAGACAGGGGTCCAGGGAAGTAAATATCGTGGGAAGAAAATATCCAGGGAATTGTTATGGCTAGGCTTGTATAGGCCCTAGGGACGATAACCTAGTACCAACCTATGAACCTATTATTCGAAGAAATTGGAAGGTCTTTCAAACTGAACAGCAGAATTCAGAAGTGGTGGGGGAAGGACCCATTATTGTACATTAAAAAAGATCTGTGTTTTAAAACTTTGTTGGAAAAAGTGGTTAAGGGTGAGAAAGAGGGTAGGATGATAAAATGTGGTCATTGTTCTCAGTGTCCCTATATTTTAGAGGGTGATTCCTTGTTTGTGAATGGTTATGGGGAGATTAAAGTGCACAAAAAGTATTATTGTGGGAGTAAAGGGGTCATTTATTTGGCCTTATATGGGTCTTGTAATACATTTTATATAAGGAAGATTAAACATAGTCTCAGAAGAAGTGTTTATCAGCATCTGTATGACATAAAGAAAAAAGAGGTTGGTAATACTTTATGTAAACATTGAGAAAATAATCCAACCCATAGTTTTAAATTTACTGTCATCGACCAGGTAGATTTGGGGCAGAGAATGGTCTGCTTGATTATTTTCTGGAGTTTCAGGAGCTTAAGTAGATGCTGAAAATGAATGCTACTGCTTTCCCTGGTTTGAATGAGGATACTTCCATGGTTAGTATTCTAAAATTGAAGGTTGCATATTTTGTATTGTGAACAATGCTTTTTATAGAAAGAATTTTAATGAACAATCTTTTAGTTCAATATTTATTTGATTATTTAATAGAATGAACTATTGTTAGGAATTTTTTGTTTTTGTGAAATTTAAATGTTTAGTATGAGTGCATAGAATTTGAATGTATACCATTTGATTAAGTTGTGGGGTTGGAAATATGGTTTGTGAACTGTTTCCGTGGTAATGGATTGTAATGAGATTGGGGTGTTTTGTTTTAGTATTGTGAGGTTTTGGCAATCAGTTAATAAATTATCTAATTTGGGTGTTGTATAAATATTATCACCATGAGCATTTTTTTATTCTGATGAAGTCCATTATACTAAGGGTGAAAGTGTTCCATTTTACCTTATTATCATAAAGTAATCAATGTTTTTTAGCTCTGAAGTCTTCTCTTTCCTTTTGTTTTTCCTTCTAATGTTCTCATTGCCTGTACTAGATCTTCCCTGATGATAGTACCTGTCGCTCATCTCTCTCTAACATAAATGGCAAACAGGTGGGGTAGCTTGTTTAGATGCTTTGTTACATAAAAACATATCAGGATGTATAGCAGCATCATAAAATATAAACAAACTGACTAACATACAGACCTTACATACATACATGCTTATATCTCAACAGCTTACTACAAAATGACAGTCAGGCTCACACGTGCTCAGTATTTATACACTTGTGCAAGTCCTTGGATAGCTTCTTAAAGGTGCATGCACCCACATTGATCTACAATACCCATCAAAGAATCCTGACGATGCTGTGTCAGAATCAGGAGTGGGACTGACTAAAAAATATTCCTGGCTTTCTGAAGCCTATTCAAATCTAAGTCTTCTCCTGAATACAGTTTAGATAGTATCTGATAAATAATCCTAGGATCTCCTGAGGAAATGTTAATTCTTTCCATGAGTTAAGGTCCAACAGTTTCTTTACCATCCTGTCAGTTGCTTCCTTTCTATGTTGGAATGCTAAAAAGCTTTGAGCCCTAGGGGAGTCATCAAATGACTTTAAATCCAAAGCCATTTTGGCAAAATCCAATTTTATGTCCAAAAATTTTCCTAGCTGTTGTTTTAGGCTTGCTTTTCAGTTCCCCCTTATCATTTGACACTTCTGTTCATTAAGCAGTTCCCTTTGAATAGCTGATAACTGGATACTGTATCTGATGGTAACAGCTTTGACATGTTCCTTAAAAAAAAAACATTTAATTTATTCCATAATGTGATCCCATTTACATTAAAATGGAATATCCCTCATGGTTTACATCCCACTTATCTGACTGCCAGGCAGTTAACTCTCTGAAAGGCTTCCCCCTACAGTAATAAAGGCTGAGTTTTCAATGCATCTCACAGACTTCTCTATCCAAATGCATTGCAAAGGAGGTGGTACATGATCTGAAAGATGAATAGCCCCGTACTTTAAACCACTCACCAAATATACATGTGCCTTTATCACATAATATATCCTTGAGAAGGAGGAAAATCTATAAAAAACGTGTAAAGTGATGCAGAGAGCTTCAGATATCTGTGTAAGTCCTTCATCCCCACCAGAGTGGCAAAATTCCTGAATGTCTTTCCTAGGGCAGGAAGAAAGTATCTGCGAATCCCACAGTGGGCCTCATTTAAGGAAATGTTTGTGCTCCAGCCACTAGTTCAAATACAGAATCTTAGAATGAAACTCCACAGTTTCTCTGGAGATTTAGTCTGTATCTTCCCCTCTAATATGCCTTTCAGCAATACAAATCTGCCTTCTGGATCAAGTAAGTGTTACTCTGGGATAAAAGTCTCTCCCCTCCTTATCAGGGTTGCCACCCCTCTTGCCTTCCTCCTATACAGGATGAAAAATAGCCATGGTAACCATAGTTCTCAAGTTTCAAGTGTTCCTCAACTTGTAAATGCATTTCCTGCATTGTATATGAGGTTTTACCTTACTCAGGTATACAAGCACTTCATTATTTTAAAAGGCTAGTAAGTTTATAGATATTCCAAAAAGTTAATGTTATATCTATCCATTATCTCCCCATCTTACAATTACTTAACTTTTAAACATAACAAAATAAATGCATACATGACTTATAATGATCCATAATTTTTAGCCAAAGTTGCAATAACATACTGCACAGTGTTATTATTTGTAAAACTTTAACAACTTTAACAACAAACTATTTACAAATATACAAACATTGTCTCCAAGGCAGAAGAATACTCTTCTATTAGGCTCAGCCACTGCAGTCTCAGTTTTGCTTGAGCCACAAGCAGCAAGACTGATTTTATACAATTTACTTCTTACATGAGACATCAACACCAATGTACATTAATGTAACAGTTCACTGCACGCTTAGCTCTAGTGTTGAAGTCACTGCGTGTGTCATCAGAATAAACGTAATTATACAGTTTCAGCTTTTCAAAGTATCTCCATAGCAATACCACAGCCACTAAGTGTCTTAAAAGTCAAAGCCAAAGTACATATTTCCATGGAGAAAGTGCAATGTCTTTAGAAGTATAGGGTGATACAAATGAGCTTTTCAGTTTGGATTCCAATACTGCCAGTTCCTTTCAAATAATACACTGTTTACAATAACCTTCAGTCCTCTGTGCATCACATAGAAAACCTTTGCACGTTTACAGCCAGTTTCAGTTTTTGGTGTTGCACTAAAGAGGATTTAAATAGTGGAAAAGACTCATGCTCTGTTGCAGTTGATGGAGCAGGTTAAGTATCCTCAGTGTTCACCATCGATCCCTCTTCAGTAGGGTTTTGCAGGGCTTCCACTTCCAAGATTCTTAACTACTAGACATCCTCTTATGGAGAGTCAAAGGTATAAGCTCGCCCAGCAGACAAACCTTAAGATTGTCCAGGAGCCAAAGGTGGTACTTGTATTTACTTTTTCTACAGAGCACTATAGCCCACCTAAAAGCTGCTGTCATAGCCCTGGTTTCCAGAGTGTAATCATTATCTGCCCAAACATTTACTTTGTTCATGCTGAAAAAAAAATAACCCAGGGTCCAGAAGACATAAAACACTCTGTCCTCCAAAGGATAGTATGCAAAATTAATTACTATTTTCCTGAGATACTTCATACTCTGTTCCTGTGGGAGAAATACCCAATGGTTACTCTCTGTCAGTTAGCTAGGGTCTCCCACCATTCTGCCAGTTTCCCTCGTATAAATGCTGAACAGTCTTTTTTCCTACAGTTGTTCTGGGATTCCCATTAAAAAGGGATTTTTTTTTTATATTTTCCTCAATCCTTGAGGGCCAACAATTTGACCTTGGTGAATTGCAGTCTAGCCTCTGGCAAATCTAACTACTGTTTCAGCATTTCCGGGTCTGATGAATGCCACTGGATCTGTTCAGAGTGATCAGATAGGGTGGATTCCATATCCTTAATTTTATGATCAGCATGTGCCATATATTGAAACAAAGAAGAGTTCATTCTTTGCATCTCCAGTATTTGGCTTTTGAACTTTGTTACCATCCCTTCCATAAGGTGCTGTCTTACTGATGGATGCTGGGCCATCAACAGTTGAATATTACAGCAGACTGGTCACTGAATTCCCCAGACTTTGTATACCATTTTTCCCCATACATTTTCTTCTTAGACTTTCAGAAATGAGGCTTCCATGTCTTCTACTTGCCATGGAACGGTAATATATTATCCTGGAAGAAATAGTTTCGCTTAAATTCAACTTTTAATGGAGAGGGGATGGACAGCATCAGTAATCAGTTCTTCCTTCTTTTGGAAAATGGCCAAGGACAATAACTACAGACTTCCCCACAGGATGGACTTACTCTTGTGTGACAGGAGATGTTTGATACACCACAATCTTCAATTTCTACATCCCACTGCCTGGATGATTTATTTAGGCATCTATTTTCTCATGATGTGCAGCAGGTATAAAGGGAAGCAAATAAAACTGATACTAGAAAATCATATACTGTATGAGTAAGTGGAAAAGATTTTCTAGTTGGTGCCAGAATAAGTCCCAGGAGCCTTTCCAGACCCAGATGCCTGTGGTTCTACAATATTTGTGTGATATGTTGTGGTCTTTTTTGCTCTTTTATAAAGATTCACCTTCCAGCCATCTCTCCTTCTCTGCCCATAGATCCCTTCCTTTTTTCCCAGCCTCAAGTCAAACAGATTTTGAAAGCGGTTTTACATATTTGTCCATGAAGAAGACAGGTGGTGCCTCCTTAAGATCTTAATTTTGTCCTGGAGAAACTTACACTTTTTCTGTTTGAACTGGCTGACGAGGCTGATTTGATGTTATTTTAGAAAGAGTGTTACTCATTGCTCTGACTTCTGCTAGAAGACTGTCTGAGTTACAAGCTCTAATGGTGAGTCAGTCTTAACTCATCTTTCACAAAGATATGATAACTTTGAGAACAACTCCTTCTTTTATGCCTAAGGGGGTTTAGGAGTTTACTTTGAGCCAGGCCATTTCCCTGTTTTCTCTCCATAACCAAAAATAAGGGGGGGAAGAATTTTAAATACACTGGATTTCCTCAGGCATTCAGATGCTACTTTAGTAGGATGAAAACCTTCAGTATTTCCTATCAACTGTTTATTTCCTATAAACATAAGGAGAAGGGACAATCAGTTTCAAAACAGGCAATTTCTAAATGGTTGTCTCATGCCATTGTTATTGTTACTGTCACAATAACAAGTCACTTCCAAGCAAGATCAGGGCCCACTCTACCAGGACACTGGCTACTTTTGTGGCTTTTTGGAAAGGGATGGGCACTCAAAGTATACCAGAGACAGCAACTTGGTCACCTGTACACACCTTTACAAAGCACTACAAATTAGATTATTTTGGTCTAGAGCAGGTTTTGCTAGGACTGTTCTTCAGGGACGCATGGACTCCAGCCATTCTTCCTCCTCTCTTGATTTTTAAGTTCTGGTATTCAGACCATATAGTTTAGGCTACTGCAACATTGATCTAATTATGAACATACTACAGGTGTATAAGTAAATTTTCCATAACAGTAGATGCTCAAATAGAATACGGTAGCAGTAGAAATATCCTCCTGCCATCCCCCTTCTTTTTGTTGTGCTTTATGCAACGGTGTGGATATCTTTTACTTTTCTTTTTTCCTAGCATATACTTACATGTTTGGACTCTAGCCTCACTTACAGTGAGGCAAGAATGCTCAGATGGTTTGATGCCCTAACCATTGACTTTATACCCCTCATCTTGAGCTAAACATCGGTTAGGGTGTATGGAAGATGCCTTAAAGCTTTGGTAGCTGGCCGATTGTCATATCCTTGGCTGAATATAACCCATGTAGCTTAGGCTACTGCAACAGTGATCTATTCAGTCATCTACTATTATGATAAAATTGCTTACACAATTATACTTTCTTTATTTAGTGACTTATATGTTTCTGGCTAGACAGTTTTATACTTTTTTCTCATATGTGACATTTATTGCACTCTGTACAAAAAAACCCAAAAAACTTAGAAATCAAAATAATATTTCAAACAGCATTACTTACCAACACTTCCATAACCTTATAAAAGAAGCACTATGCATATATAAATTGAAACTGATGTAACATTCATGCTTCAAAAATAGTATGTTTCTGTTTCTCTGTATTGTAATCCTGTTTATTTTTTTCATTACTTATTATAGTTTAGGCATTAGTTTTTCTTATATTTTTAAGAATGTTCCAGTTATATTATATGGCGCTCACATCATTTTATTATAATTGTATCTTATTCTTCTATTATGTGATTATAAACCATGTCTTTTACAAAATACTTTCATATAACCTTTAAAAATGAGCCTTTTTCCTTGAGACTCCACTGATATTGGGGATTCTAAGTTGGTCATTCCAAGTCAACAAATGTAACAAGGAAACAAAAACATAAATAAATAAAATGAACCTACAAGTTCTCCTTGCTGTGAATCCAGCCATTCTGTTTCATTAACTTCCTGATTCTAGATTTAGGATGATCCGGATAATTTTGCCCAATGCTAAAGTCAGAGCCACCAATCTGTTCTTCCCTGGGTTTCACCTTGCTCCAGCTTTGTGGACTGAAACCACTGCTTATTTCCAACTCCCCCCCTACCCACCAAAGTTGACTAGGAGACCTGTTGAAGAGCTGTTTCAAAGGAGCAGATCATTTGCCTGCAATTTGCTTGAGCTTGACAATCTTGGGAGTGACACTATCATTTCCCCATATCTCCATGCCTCTTCCTAAAATTTTTCTCACTTCATTATTTCTTAATACATCTGTCAATTCATACCTCTCCTCTGTCATTACCTCTCAGAATGGTATTCTGCATTTCTTTTTCCTTGATGAGCACTGACAAGAAGTACTCATTTAAAATACTTACATTTTCTGTGGCTTTTCTTCCTTCAGACTTCTCCAAGCCAATCCATTTGTATAACTTGCTTAGCTTCTTACTGTCACATAATGGGCAATGTTTTGCTTCAGTTTATAACACTAGCATATTTAATGTTTTATGTCGCAGTCACACACTGTTTGGAAACGGCATACATTTCTGTTTGTGTTTTGCTGTAGACTCTACCCACACACTTAGCTTTAAAAAATAAGTAAGGACAGGTAAGTGTGAAGAGCTCAGCTTAAGCACAATAAATCAACCACAACCTAGGCAGAAACATACAGAGCAGCTCTGCTAGCCATAACATTAATGTATACTTTAGGTTCATGTTACAGTACTAAACCACAGGTAGAACTAGTACTCTGTGAGCAATGAAGTGGCTGAGACTCCTTAAAATCAGGAAAAAAGAACCACGAATTGTAGACAAGTTCAGATGAGACTTTAAAGTAATCAAGAATTTATAGCTTGATTAGAATGTGATAGTTTTTATTGAGAAAAAGAAATATATTAAATAAATAAATGAGCACTTTTGCCCTTAACTGAGCTTCACCTGATCTGATGAAACTTGGTAAAGAGTGAAAGCACTCATCCATTTACTATTTTTCATTTTTCAATAAAGAAGTATCATTTTCTAAACAAGATACAAGTTATAAAGTCTTAAATGTCATTGTTAGTGGTGCAACAGGTAATACACTTACCTTTAGTGCAGAAGGCTGTAGTTCATTTCCTACACCAGGTAGAATGATGGCTGATACTTAAGCACTGCATGGGGGGGGGGGGGGTCTGCACTCCTGAGTATGTTCTCCCTCAGATGAGATGTTAAATTTAGGTTCCATATGCTTGATTTGGTGGTAACTGATGTTGATGTAAAAGATCCCATGGCACCTATTGAAAAGAGTAGGGGGAAGTTCACCTGGCCAAATTTCCCTTTGTAGTATAAATAACAACTTGCTTTGCCCTGAAAAGGCTGCTAGCCTAGGGCGGCTAACCAGATCAACAAAGGATAAATAAAATAAAATAACTGAGCTTGTCTATACTTTGTGGTCATTGTTTCCTAATTTCAAGGATTTTCAGCTAGCAACTTTGTTGCTCATGAAGTACCACTTTTCCTTGTGGTTTAATGCTTTTCCTTATGGGTGGTAGATGTCTTACCCCCTAAGGCTGGAATATTGTTGCACCTCACTGCAAGGATGTGTTTTTTCTACAAGTTACAGTACTGTTATACAAACAGTGATGCCAGTGTATTAGATGAAGTACATTTAATTCTGCTGCTTTGTATGTTTTACAACCTGCCATTTATCAAAAATATGCAAGTGAGAGTTATAATACATTCTTGTCATATGAACACTGTGGAATATATCTGTTTTATAGCCTGTCATAGGGAGCAGATTCGAGCCCTGGAACCTCTGAAGACAATGCTGGTTACTGTTTCAGAACAGTGTGAACAGAAGATTTTAGCTCTGCGAGATGCAGAAAGATCAGAAATAAACACACTGAAACAAGAAAAAGTTAAGTTGCTGAAATGCATTGATAAAATAAAGGAAGAGCAAATCCATCTGCAGTCCCAGGTAAATCATATCTTTCACATATCCCACATTCAATGCATGTATTTAAAATGAAATAAAATGCTTCATCTGTCTTTCTACTGAATATCCAAGGTACTCTCCTCAGGTTGTTGAATGCAGTGTAAATCATGTACTTTTCATGACATTTCTTTTTTTTTCTGGTTCTCCAACTCCTTGACTTCAGGATCTAGTGGGGGATCACTAGATGCTCACAGAGAATCAGACAGTGGTAGGGTGTGACAACTTCAGAAGATTTATCTCCCTGAGTGAGAAACTTCCCTTTCCTTGAGTTGCAGTATACTTAGAGTTAAAGAAGAGGGGGCACACTGCAGCACAGACAGCGTGTTTTTTTGGTGGAGTTTTGCCCATGAAGAAAATAAATTTTATTTTTGATTGTCAATCAAATGGAAGTCATGAAACTGTCCTGTAGCCATCCCTTATGCTAGTCATCAGTTTTCCCAAGACACTAAAGATGAGCATCAGCCCTTAGTCAATTAACATGAGACACGGGTAACTATTTCAAATAATGTCATATCCCATACCCTTCCCCTTATGCCCATACTTGATGTTCACAGATGTGAAAGTGGATGCGAGTAAGTATATAGGATGCTATACACACACATACCCTCATTTTGCCTGCTTCATCTCTCATCTCTCATCTGTTCTATCAACAGCATCATCGTTTAGCCTTGGTGAAACTCTTCATGCCCTTTTCTGGTCATCAGCGGTGAAAGCTGATTGATACATTGTAAGCTGTCAGTTTATTACAGTTAGATCTAAGTCCCCCCCAAGCTCTTCCACTGAAAAAAAAAAAAAAAAAAAAAAGGATGTTCTTTCTACTGGTACACCAACCAGGTGGCCACATGTCCCTCCCTCCCTCCTACCCCAGCCATTCAGGTCACATTTCTATGCCCTGCCACCAACTCTCTTTCAACATAATTTCTTCTTTTAAACTGTAGCAAGCTGTCTGCTACAAATCTAGCAAACAGTTTGCTACAGTTATAACCTGCCTGTATGGAGCGCTATAGCTGTCATGCTTTAATTAAAAAAATCTTCTTTTTTTAACTGCAGAAAGCAGTTACTACAGTTTATACCCTGTCTGCGCAGAGTTACAGCGCTCAGGTTTTAGTTAAAAAACAAAACAAAACATAAAAAAGTAACTTTTAAACTGTAGCAAATTGCATGCTACCGTTTAGACCACACATGGAACACTACTATGCTCAGGTTTGATCGCAAATGCAATACCAGCTTTTAAAATTGGTAGAGAGCCTTCGGAAAATATTGCAGAATGTCATCAAAATTAATGATTTACTCATGACAATTAGATTTTATTGTAATGATAGGGCAGCATTTATAATCAACCTATTTCCCACACTAGGGTTGTGATGGCGAGGTAAAGAATCATTCAAGTAACAGTTTTAGGAAAAGCAGAACAATGGGGGGGGGGGTCAGCATGTATTAAGCAAAATTTACTTTCAGCACTAATGTTTAAGGGTGATGAACTGGGTATCAAACTGGCTAATTATATATGGAAAATTGCTTTATTTTATTGACCTCCATGTCAGCATAAGGAAGAAGAGGAACCATTTTTTGAGGCTATGCATACTATTATTTTAGTTGGCTATGATATGATTGCTGGTGACTTAAATTCCCAATGTGTGGACTAGAGTAGCTCTTTTGATAAAAACTATAATGCAGTAGGACAGCTAACAGAATTTAGCAAAGATTATGTTTATAGACAATGGTTGAAAAATCCACAAGAAAGGGTAATATTTTGGATGTAGTGCTGGTTAAAGATTATCTTGACACAGAAGATTGTGAAGTACTGTCAGAACTTAGAGGGTCTGACCACCAGAGTGTCTTTTGTCAATTGACATTGAAGACCATAAAGGGAACTCTTGTGGATTCAATTATAAGATGGGATTTTTACAAAGCAGATTACTCTGCAATAAGAAATGCATTACAGACATAGGACTGGAAAAGTAAATTGATGTACAAACCTAGGTCTAATTCTTGGTATATTTTTATGTTAATCAGTCATTTGGGAAATAAATATGCGTTGTTTGTGGTACGTAATATGTCTGATAGTAACAGCCCTTGGGGGGCTTGTATATTAGAAAAGAAAAGGATAACAAGGCTAGGTTGAGATTTAGGAAACTGATGCATGATAGTTGACTCAAGTATGAATTAAACTTAGCTTCACACATGACACAAAATATAAAAGCCTTATTTAAACATCTAAGAAATTATACAAGTGCTAAACAATCAAAGATTACAGTGGAGCATGCTGGAATACTTGTGACTGATCCTAAACTTCTAGTTAACATCTTTGTAAATAAGTTTGCTGGGTTCAAAAACAAATCTAGTTTTGTCTTTTCCTTGGAGTTGTCCCCTGGTCCTGATCTAGTTCCAATCATTACTAAGACTTCCTAACAGAAAGCTATTAACTCTATCAAATCTGCAACAGCAGCTGGACTCAATGGTTTAAATAGGTACTTTTAAACTAAGGTTGTTGAGTTTATCTACGAAGTTTGCATTTTTTATTTCAGAGTACTCAATAATAGTTTGGTCCATCATTTTGGAAGGAAACTACTATTGTGCCTGTCTTTAAAGGGGGGTATGCCCGCTTTCATTAATAACGTCTGACAATTACTTTAACCTGTATTTTAGGAAAATATTTTAAACACATATTTTGCAATTACATCTTTGAGACTGTACAGTGTTGGCCAAATTAATAGAAGTTGGTGTTTTTATTGTTGTTTCGCCATATAACTCAATATGAGTATATGAAATGATAAACAATATAATTCATGTTATATGAGAAAATGTTGTAATACAATGTTCTAATATTTTGTGAATGACCCTTTGCCATTATCAATGATTTAACTCGTTGAGCTATAGAATGAAAAAGTTCAAGGCAATGTTTAGTCATAGAAGCATTGTGTGCCCAAGCTGAAATGAGTTCTTTAATCAGTTGCTGCTTGTTTGTTATGGTATTTTCTTCATCTCTGACTTCAGAATACCCCACAAGATCTCTCTTGGATTCATATCTGGGTTGTTACCCGGCTATGGTAACACTTCAATACCATGGACCTCAAGGAAACTTGTCACTTGACCTTTGTGACATGGGGCACCATTTTACATTACCATTTTACCATTTTACATGCAGATGAAGTCCCCTGTCCCAATAAATCTCTACTTCTTTGCACTTCTTAGTCACACAGCTCAGCGAGCAGACGTTGATGTAGTATGGTTCTGCACTGTTCCTGCTTCATGTTTACCTGAACAGCTTAGAGCCGACCTGTTCCGAAGATGTGCTCATAATGCTCCACACCATCACTTGAGTGGGGTGCTTGATGCGCTGAATGATACAATAATCCCTCATCTGCTCTCCAGATTGTTGTCTGACATATTGTACTTGCTGATCTGAACACTGTATTATGCTCTCATCACTGAAAACAGGTCGTTCCCAATCTTCTTCTTCTTCTGACCTGTTTTGAAGCTTTCACCCAGCGCAGTCTCTTTGCCTTTATTTGGCTGGGCAATTTCTATTTCTTCAGAGGTCTGCAAGCTCGAAGCCCAGTGTCCAGAAGTCTCTGGTCGAATAGTTCTGGAACTTACTGTAACACCCTATTGTTCCAGCATCCCCTGTACCTGTCTACTGGATGCCTTGCGATTCTCACAGCATTCTCTAATCAGATACGAATCATCCCAAGGAGTTGTGAACCTTCTGACAATGACTGACAACACTGGTTGTGTTTTAAGTGTTTTAATTGAATTTTAATTGAATTGTTAATTAATTCATTAATTGATTGTACCGCCTATTTAAGTGTTTTGTAGCAGTATTGTGGCATTCTAAAGAAGTCTGAGTATTCGGACGAAACCTAGGTCAATGGTGTATTGTACGTTGTGAATAAACTTCTGTCGGCTGGACCTCATCTTCCTTGTTTTTTGGTCATATTAGTTGTGAACCTTCTGTGACCACATCTACCAAGAATGTCTGGCAACAACACTTCACCAGTATTCAGTTTCTTCGAATTCGGCTGATAGATGGCTGACTAACTCTGACCTTCTTGGCGATTTCTGATTCAGGAACACCTTCTTTGAGCAGAATCTCAACTTTTGCATGCTTTCATGGTGTTAAGTCAGCCAATTTACCCATTTTTAAGACTATGGAGCCGCATCATTATGACATAATTTCTCTTTAACTAGGTAAGTAACGTAGTAATTTCGTGCTAAACAGCTTTTTTTTAAAGAATTAGCAAACTGAAATTATTTTGTGAATTTCTGAAAAAGTCAGACTGAAAGCAACTAAAGAAAAAAAAATCCCTTATTTGTCGATATTTCTATTAATCTGGCTAGCACTATATGCAAGACTTGATATTTATCATATTAGCTGTATGGAATGATGGTCTTGTCTTACCAATCTGATAAGTTTTTATGAAATTGTTTGGGAAGCTTTAAGTCAGGGTTTATCAGATGATATTATTTACTTGAACCTTAGTAAAGCTTTTGATTCTGTTTCTCACTTCCATATTTTGAGTAAAGTACAATGGAAAAAGCTAACTTCAACAGATACATTATTGGGTGGGTAATAAAATGGTTGCAAGGATGACCTTGTAGGATGTTTTCAGATTCTAAGAAAGTTTGAAACTTGAGTTCCACAGGGACCTGTTTTGGACTCTCATTTGTTTTCTGTATTTATTTCTTACTTTCCCTCTTACAGTAAGATGTGGATCAGCAAGATTACTGATAATGTCAAAGTAGACACTATTGTAATGAACCTGGAAGATCAGTTTAAATTACAGAGTTTTGTGGATGACTTAAAAAAATTGGTCACAAACCAAACTTATTGATTTCAAGATAAGTAAAACCAAGGTTGTTCATTTTGTCTTAATAATGTTTTTTATCTTTATGCCTTGAATACCACTACCTTGAAAGTGTGAGTACTATAAGGGACCTGGGGAGCTGGTAGATGGCAGACTTTAATTTGAAAATAACCTAAAAGTTGTGGTTAGAATATGCCATGTTGCTATTAAAAATACTCTATGTACCATTTTTCTAAACACCTTTATTGAATTAACACTTAAGACATAGGCATACATACATTTACATAAAAGAAAACAAACCGTGTCAACAGGTTCACAGTTACCAACATTGTAAATCAAATACATGTCATCATCAATCCAACATTGCATAAATTGCTCAATCCCTGCCTTCCCTTAAACATCACTCCTCATTCAAAACATTACTTTACCTGTATTATTCCAATAATTCCCATTTTTTCTATGTAGTTTGTTCTACCCTTTTCTAGAGATCACATCTCACTTCCAGTTCTTTTATCTTTGTTACAGTATTTATTAATTCAAATACATTTGGTTTAAACTTTGATTTCAGTTTTCTGGTAGTTGCTTTTCTGGTAGCCACAATAATTAAACCTACCAATGCCTTACTATATCTAGGTAATTCAGATCCTGTATCCTAGCTCAAAAAAAGTATTTCCTTAGTTACATCCATTTGCCCACCCAATATTTCTGACAGACTAATCTGAATGGAATTTTTAAAGTTTGCCAACTCATTACACTCCGAAAACATATATTGCCAGGTACCTCTTTCTTCCCTATCACACCACCAACATATGTCATTTACCTGATGAGAAATTCTTTGGAGTATGTTTGGAATATAAAAATACCTTTGCAAACACTTCCAAGTAAAAATCCTAAATCTTCTAGACTTGTATATCTGGGAGCCAAACATATGTCTTCCCATTGTTTTCTTGTGAGTTGCTTGTCCAATCTCTCTTCCTAATCTTTTCTTGCCTGCTCTGATCGATTCCTGTAGTTATCATGCAATATTTTATATGACCTTCTAATTATCCTTTTTTTAACAGCAGTTCCTGTTCTAGATTCAATTAAAAACTCTGCCAGAGCAGTCTTTCACTTAGGATTTCCCTGTCCCTTCCACATTGTTGATACTATAATATCAGTCCATACTAGGGAAGGGAGTCTGTAGCCTGCAGCCCAAGTGTCTTCTTAGCCTCTTCACATTCTATTATCTTTATTCTATGTACCATTGTTAGTTGAGCTATGTTAATTCTTCTACCTTTTTACAAGTCAGTGCTTAGGCCATACATTGAGTATTGTGTGGTATTTTATCCATGAATTTCAGCTCAGCTGACAAGATTAGAAAGAATTCAAAAGTATACAAGACAAATAGCTCAAGTTAAAGAGCTGGATTATAAGAACAAACTGATAAGACTGTCACTATTTACTATTTAACTACAGGTTATTAAGGGATGATTTAATACTTATGTACAAATGTGTCTATTACAACAGACTGACAGTTAACTTGGGAGTTGAAGTTAATAACCATATTGTAGGTATTAGGAACAAAAATGGATTTTTGGATGTCATGTGTTATAACACTAACTTAAAAAAAGATATTTTCATTGGTAAGCTGGCTTGTTATGGAGCTCTGTCTCATATAAAACAAGGAAAGTTAGTAGTTTATTGTTTTTTAAGAAACATTTGGATTACTAGGTGGGTAATAGGATATTTGACCCAACACTTACAGGTGGCAAGCTCTTTAAAAGCCTTTCTTAAGGCTATGAGCTTCATTATTTAAATGTTGAAACATGAGTTGGTGTTGATAATGGGGGACCTGAATGCTCAAGCAGGGGAGACAGGACAGGATATGAGGACTGCCTGAGTCCATATGGGTGGGGCAACAAGAATAAAGAAGGAAAAGCCAGTCTAGATTTTTGTTTGGCAAATAGCTTGATGGCAGCCAACACGTTGTTCAGTAAGAGAGAGGGAGGATCACAATATCATATGGAAGACTGACCAAAATGCAACTCGAGTAGACTCCCTCCTAATATGGAAAGGGCACTGGGTTAGAATAGGAGATTGCAAAATCATCCCAAGTAAAAATGTCTGCCCATAGCATAAATCAGTGGTGTCCAGAATCAGTTGTAAGTAGTGGCCACAGAAGACTTTAAAGTCAACATAGACTAGGCTAAAGACCTTAAAGTTGACCGGAGTGAAAGCATAAGAGTTCAAGGAAGTACTCAGGGCTGTAGCACATCAGGAAGAAAAGGAAATAAGTGCAGTTGAAGAAGAATGGCAGCATCTCAAAACACCACGTGTAAAGGCTACATAATGAACATGTGGCTGAGCCAGTAATATAAATAGGGTACCTTGTATGGGAAATTGGCCAAATGTTGTATTCTCATACTGTCTCCAGGTTATGGAATAATTTCCCTCCTTCACTCAGGACTATCAGCAACCCTGGCTCCTTTAAAAAATCCCTCAAATTGCATCTCTCCTCCCACTGGCTATGCTCCTGTATCCCAACATATAACCCCAACTCCTGACTTCTCTCTCTGGAGTCTCAACTTTAACTATTCAATTACAAAGATCTCCTGTCCTTCTCCCTACCTTAATGACCTCTTGCTGTCTCATTAACTTTACTCTTTCTTTCTTCCTATAGCCCTGCTGTTACCTCCTTTCTACCCTGTAGTCAACTCACTCTGCTAAGAATTCTACAGATATATTTATTCTCATGTATTATTTAAATACTTGTCATCTTTTACTGCCACGTTTATACCTGATTGGAAACATTATCACTGTTTTTGCTATTTATTGTTCTTTAAATGTGAATGTACTACTCATATAACTCTGTTCTATGTATTATTATTATTTTAGCTTTGCATGTAATTAATGTGGAGCTTTTCTCCCTGGGCCTCCACGGAAAATGGGCTCTTTATAGGGCCAGTGGACATTCCCGGTTAACAAATGCAATAAATAAATAAATTGGAAATTCACCACAGGTCTGGCCCCCATGTCTCTGATAGACAGAGACAGACAGTAATGCCCAAATGAACATACCCCACCTCATAACCTCTGTAAAGTACCTAACTAATATACCCCCCTCCTAATAAACACTCATGATACTTGGTGATACAATTGGGTTGGATTGCACGGCTAGTCTTATAAAGGCTCTGGTGCTCATTATTGTAGTATATATGTATGAACCTATGAACATAAAGAAAGCTAGCAGTGAAATGTGAAGTCTAGAAAGTTCTCAAAAGAAAGGAGGATCATAGAAGTTGGACATAACAAAGGCAAACTTGGCTAAGAAGGAATACTTATGGTTAACAAAGATACTAAAGAACAAGACATCAGTAGCATTCTATCAGTTTCTGGAAAGTGACTCTGGAGATGGCACAAAGAAATTCTATCAGATTGCAAGGCAAAGACATCACGATAAAGAAGATCATCGTCAGACACAATTCATAAGGGATGCCAGCAACAATCTGCTTGCTAGTACACTAGACATCAAAGGCAGATGGAAGGTATATTTTCAATAGCTTCTGAATGAAGAAAACCCCACAGAAGCTATATTTTCTCATGCTCAGATTAAATTGAAGGAGGAATTAGAGCCCATCCTATAAAAAGTTAGAACAACAGACGTAGCCCCATTATTCAGAAAGATTATCACTGCTAGTGCTAATTGGGCAATGCGGTACTGTCCAATAGTGCTAATGTGATAATCTGTGATTAAGAGACATGATAAAACCGGGAAGAGAAACAGCTCAGTTGTGTCTTATTAGCATGTCTCTGAATCAAACACTGTGCTGCTAGACCTAATTGCACTCGTCTTGTGATGACGTCAGCTCTGTGAAACAGCCTGCCAGCCTGTCGGATTTGAGCTCAAGGGCTCAACATGCATGCATTTCCAGGTGTTCCTTAGCTGTTAACAGATCAGAACTGCAAGTTAACAGGAAGAGAACCGGAATGCGAGGTATGGGTAAATGCTTTGCTGCCTACAGAGCTGCTGTTTCCCTGAAATTTGCAAGCTGCTGTTTGCCTGTTCAGAGATTTAAGCTGCAGTTTTAGTTTTGTTTGTAGATGCAGAGGTTATGGACAGAGGAAGCTGCCATTGGTTGCAGAGGTATTTATGGAAGCTGCTGTTTTGGTTTGCAGAGGTATTTATGGAAGCTGCCATTTTGGTTTGCAGAGGTATTTATGGAAGCTGCTGTTTTGGTTTGTAGTGGTATTTATGGAAGCTGCCATTTTGGTTTGCAGAAGTATTTATGGAAGCTTCCATTATGGTTTGCAGAGGTATTTATGGAAGCTGCCGTTTTGTTTTGCAGAGGCATTTATGAAAGCTGCCATTTTGGTTTACAGAGGTATTTATGGAAGCTGTCATTTTGGTTTGCAGAGGTATTTATGGAAGCTGGTGTGTGTGTGTGTGTGTGTGTGTGTGTGTGTGTGTGTGTGTGTGTGTGTGTGTGTGTGTGTAATGCCCCGGGTGAATATACCTGGTGACTAGAGGAGGTAACCAGGCTAAAACCCTGTACCTTAGGTACAGGTGACAAGAGCTTAAAGTCCCTACCCTCCACCACTTGTGAAAATTTCCCAGATTTATGCCTCATATTTTTGTTCTGTTCCTCATAAAATTTGTGGTTTTCTGGATTTCTGTAGCAAATCAGTGAAGGATTGAATTTACTAAATAATGACAGGCATTTGAATTTCAGACTTCATCTTCTTCAGAAAATAAATGGTAACACAAAACCTTTTATTCTAGCAATTTTCTAAGTTTATAAGATCAGTATTAGAAATGTGTCCCTATTTTGGGGCTATATTCCCATATTGGCTTTGTCCAGGTTTTTTTGTGCTAAGAGGTTGAGAGTAGCTATGGTGAGAAGTGAGAACTGAATTCTGTATTCCCGCATTATTGGTTTTGTCCAGGCTTTTTGTGCTAAGAGGTTGAGAGCTATGGTCAGAAGTGAGAAATGAATTCACTAAATGATAGCTATTTAAGTTTCAGTCTTCCTAAAGTTCCTATCTTTCAGGAAACTGCTGATTTGGCATAGTGGTATGTTCCTCTGACTGTTGTACACAGGGTCCTGGGTTCAAGACTTGGTAGTGAAAGGCATGGTGGTAACACAACATTTTATTCTAGCAACTTTCCAAAATTATACAAGCAATGTTTAGAATGTGTCTCTGGTTTTTGGGCTTTTGTCCCACCCCCCCCAATAAAATTTGGCTTTTTCCAGATTTCTTGTGCTGCAAAGTTGAGAGATACAGTTGAGTGCTGAGTGGATTTTACAAGGACCTGAAAGCTTTAGGGGAAGAGAAGTTTAGTGTTGCTTATGCTGAGTCTGCTTGCATTGTTAATAGCATAACAGGTTAAATATTGGTTTTGATGTAGAAGACTGTGGGTTGTACTCCCACAGTATGTAGATGCATTGCTGATAGTGTACTGTGTTGCACTTTTAAAGGGGGGTGGGTGTAACAAGTCAAGAGCATAGCTACAGATAAAAAAGAAGTGAGAAAATGTCATGCACAAGGGCATTTGTGTCTTGGTGGAAAGAGCAAAAAATATTAACCTAAGTACAGGAACAGAAAATCAGAATGATTATATTTTGTGCTGCATTATAAGAAAAAAATGTGTGTGTGTGGAAGTAGACTTTTATGATGGAAATGTTCTGAATTGGGCAGTTTTGTCATTAGTTCATTTTGTTTCATTGGCTACTGGAAAAATGTTCAAACAATAAATTTAAAATGTGCTCTAAGTCTAACAAGTGTGCTATATTATACAAGGAATATAATTTAATAAAGTCAGGCAGGTGTGTCAAAGAACACATGGATGTTTCTTGTTTTGTGTGCAAGGGGCCTATGATTTGAAAACAGTCGAAATTTAATCTTTATCCACCACTGGCCTGATGCATTTTCTTTGGATGTGGTGTGGGTTTCAATGCTTTTTCAATGAATGTGCGTTTTAAGGGCAGATAAGTTTTAATGCTTTGTTTATTTTCATTGTGAGACAGTATTGCTTTGTTTAGCAGATGTCTATTAGTGTTTTATGCATTGTGCTATAAAATGTAAAAATAAAATCCAAATAATCAATGTAGAAGTAAAGCAGTATGCCCATTAATGTTTATGGTAAAATGGGGCAAAATAGCCAGTTAATGGGACATTGGAATGGCTGCAGGAGGACCTTTAGTGCCATATTTTGGTTGTCTGTTCTTCAGTTTGCGTTTGAAAGTTGGTATCCCATAATTTCATTGGAGTGGGCGGCATTACATAATTATGTATGCTAATTTTATATTAATCAGCATACAGATTTGTACCTATTTTTCATGGGCCTTGTCCAGATTTTTGATGTTTCCAGGTTGAGAGGTATGCTCAGCAGTTTATGAATCCCTTAACTCAAGCATAACATTCTGTGAAAACCTGAAGAGGACAGGAAGTTATTGGAGTGCACTATGCCTTTGTGAAGCCTATTGTATGTATGAGGAACATGATTAATGATGAAAAAGAAGATGTAAATACAAAACAAGAATAAATAATGGCAGTTATAGATGATTCTGTTAAGCATATATACAAGAGAGGAAGTAATAATGCAGGACTGACCAATAAGTAAATTAAAGAAAGAAGAAGAAGGGAGATTACAATAGTAAAAGTAAATGGCATTTTAGAAGAAGTCAGTGAACAAAGCACACCTGGGCTGGATGGGTTAGAATATGTATGTTTTATAAGGAGACACAAATAGGAGGAAACATAGATCTGGTCTTGTCATTTTTATTCTTCCTCACTGAGGAGTCTTGGATCTTATCCTAGGATCCATCTCAGTCACATTTTCAAGACTTTGGATTCCAGTCTTGAGCTCATCCTTCTTCCCACAATGCACTACACTGCCCCTAACTCCTTATATCTCATTTGCTGCCTAAAGGGTAAAATGGAAGATTCCTAATTCTCGAGCTATGAGGTCATTTATTGTCTACTTTCTCTAGATCTTCTTTTTTAACTTATTTATTTATACCAATGGTGTCCTCCCTCCCTCATTAGCTGCCTGTGGTCTGTATATATTATTATCTGGGTTCATTAACTTTGCCTGTACGAGTTTGTATTTCTAACCTTGTACATTGTTGATGTTTTCTGCTTCCTGGCTTGCTCTATTGCAATCCGTTTCTCTCAAGACTTGCTTCTTGCCTGTGTGTGTTCTTTGGAGAAGGGCTACAGCCTTGTCTTCTATTGTCCACTTTGTTTAGCCATGCAGGGACCATTGATTGGTGCTTGGCTAACGGTGTATGTTCAGGATCATCAATTAGGTTTTCTTCTTGCCTGTTGCTTTAATATGAAGCTGTGACAGACTAGAGACTCGTGTTGGATTCTTGCCCTTTGAGCATTTTTTCATGGGGAGTCTAGGTAGCCTACCATGAAGAAGTTCTTTTTCTCTTTGCTATGGAAAGAATGCAGGGTGTACCGGAGTTCATAGGTTGGTATTAGGCTATTGGCCCTAGGGCCTATACAGGCCTAGCCATAACAATTCCCTGGATATTTCTTCCCACAATATTTATTCCCTGGACCCCTGTCTAGCAGGACAACTGACATGATCCCCGGGGTGAATTTCCTTTCTCCCATCCAATCATCAAGGTTCCTTTTGAAGAGGGCCAAGGAGGTGCTCTGCTTGACATGTATGGGCAGTCTATTCCAGAGTATGGGGAATCTCTGGGTCAGGAACCTATCCCTTCAGCATGTTTTGTTCATTGTGGTGACAAGGTTTAGATCCCTGTGGAGCATGTCCAACAGCTCAGGGTTTGACATGGCCTTGTATGTTAAGCAGAGATCGCCTCTGAGTAGATGATATGTCACAGAGTATAGCTGGAGTTTTTTTAGATGGTCAGCATTTGGCATCTGCTTTAGGCCTCTGATTCTTTTTGTGAGGTATTTCTGCAGCCTTTCCAGCTGTTGCAGATGTCTTGTGAGGTACATACTAAACAGTGTGTTATACTCTATAATGGGTCTAATCAGGGATGAGTACAGTGGGACAATGACCTCCTTTTTCCTGGATGAAAAGCCCTTAGTGATGAGGTGTGCCACATAGAAGGATTTCCTGACTGTTGTGGCGATGTGGTTATCGAAGGTGAGACCACTGTCCACCTGTGTCCCTAAGTCTCTCATCACACTTTTGGTGTTTAGTGTACTGCCACCTATTTGGTAATTCATGGGTACATGTTTTTTCCCAAAGGGGATAACTATACATTTCTTGACATTAAGCTTGAGCCCATGGCTCTGGCACCAAGCATCTGTTTCTGTAATTCCCTTTTGTAGAATATCCACATAATTTGGGGATTAAATAATGGCTCCCAGTTTGCAGTCATCTTAGTGTTGGCCTATAGTTCAGAGAAGTAGATACCAAACAAGAGCGGTCCCCCAGAAATGCTTGCATGAGCTCTCCTGCTTTGCATACATCTTTGTGGATGTGCATCTCTATGGAGACTATATCTGGTTGTACACCAGATATTTTGTTTTTGGCTCCTTAAAGGGCTCATTCCCCCCTAAAAAAAAAAAAAAGAAAAAGAAACTACTTAAAGGATTTCAGATCCCATTCCATGGATCTGAAATTCCTCTGACCTCCTTCACATCCTTAGTCCTTCTCGGATCTGACAAGTTTGGTCTCATGAGATCTGCACTTTTACTAATGTTGCATTGGATATTAGGTCTTTGGATTCAATTTCTTATCCAGCTTCATGAAGCTTGCAGCTAGCCTGGGTCTGTTCACTGCCTTGCTGGATAATATAGCTGCTTTTTGTTTGTACTGATGGGAAAGCTACTACATTTTGTTGGCTCCCAAGGCTTTGGATCCAGTGCTGTCTCATTTCTTCTGGTCTTGGGCTTCTCTGGGACCCGACGGCTTGATTGTTTGCTTCCTCTGTTCCAACTTCTCATGACATTTACAGTTGTCCAGCAAATGGCTGAGGACTGGCATCACTGAATAACTGCATACATTTGAGTTTCAAATGTCATATCCTTCAGCAATTTATGCTAACACAAATCTTATTATTCTAGCAACTCTATGCATTTATAAGAGCAGTATTTGCAATATATTTTCTTTTTTTGGAATATTTTCCCCCATTAATTTAGACTTCATCCAGATTTCTTGCACTTAGAGGTTGACATGTAAGTTGGGCTGTTACTCCTGAATGTATGATTACTGGCAGATAACAGGACTGACCTTTTGAATCCCTAGGTCATGAATGCATTTTATATCCTTGTAGAAAATGCATGCTGATGGTGATCCTATTGCTCCAGCAAATTTCTAATACTAGGAGAATGAATTAGTTTTGTCCCCCCCCCCTACACCTGCCGCTCTGTCATGGCTTCATGGAGGTGTTTCTCTGGTTCTTGTCTGTCTGACACAGAGTTTTCTGAAGCTGGAGATGTGGGACCTTCGTTTTTTTGTTGGTCTCCATTGTTTTTGACTGTTCCGCCCACAAGGAGTCCTCCACAGCAGGGTCTGTCTCCCTCTCTGACAGTGAGTTTCTGAGGCAAAGCCAGCCCTCCTTTCTGCAGGCTGTGGTTCTTCCTGTTCAAGGAATTCCATTGGAAACAGCACTAGTGACATATGTCACTAAACAGCAGATGAAGCTCGAAGTTCCTCTATCCATCCTCCCAACTATAAGCCGGAACGACAGCTATTTTAGATGTCATGAGTTTTCCTCATATGCATCCACATTGAGGCCACTATTTCCTGTGAAATTCTTTAGACCTTAAGATATTTGTGAGGTGATAATTTGATATATGACTTCTAAGAACTCTTTAAGACATCACTGTCTAATGCCCCCAATCATGAGTCCTATTGATCAAGGCATCACTGAAAGCTGTGCTCAGTCACACCCTACAAACAAAAGAACATGACCCTAACTACCACTGGAATCAAACTTCTTTCTTCCCTCATCATACTTTTTGAAAAACACAGAGATAGTAAGAAAATGCAACTGCATTATTTTCGGATTTCTTCAGGATTCATGCGGGATAGCTTCCTCCAAGGGCAAGTAAAGACTTCTCCACTGTGGGCATCCCCTCTGAAGCAAAACACCACTAGGGTTCTAAATACTCCTTCCCTTATAGTATCTTTCTGTGTAACAACGCCTGCAGTACTAAAAATATGTATTAATACACCCCTTTCCATTTTACCTCCAGTATCAAGAGACAAGAATATGTATGTCTTGAGATCAGTCTAATTATTTTAAATCATATTAAAAGATGTCTAAATTGTAGATGCTGTATACTTTAGTCCATCTGGCTTCTTCTGCACAAGGTTTATGCTCCACACACCCCGAGGTTGGACATTATCACTTTAAAACTAGATGGGCATCTGGAGTCATCTGTTACTTGTCTGCCATTGGAGTACATTTTTCGATCCCTCAACGAACGTTTTCAAGGAATATATGGGGAGGTCAAATAATGTGCTTCAAAAAATCTCAAGATCCATTCCAAAACACACATGGAACTGTTTCTTCCAGAGGCAGCATAGTAAATGATAATGGCAGAAGACACACTTGTGGCAGAAGAGGCCCACAGAATACAGGGTCCAGAGGTGCTTTCTTTGACAGACCCTATTAGTGCTTCTGAAGGTGGTATAGATGCTTGGACCCCTTCAGTTTAGTCAGTTCTGTAATATGTATTTTTGTATGAGTAAAAGGTATAATAAATACATTCTTAATAAAGAAAAGACCTGTTCTACTATAATATAGTATTCCATTGCACCTTACTGGGTTTGACAAGTATGGTTCCCTTTTCTTTGGCCTCATACTTTTTCTCCACCTTGGATTCTGGATCTGACTACAGACCTTCTGTCCCATCTCACAGGACTGGTTTACCAAACATTCAAAGCCGCAGACCAGCCACATGATTTCTACAATTCCATTGTTGGCGGAAATATACTCCCAAAACTAATTGCTAAATTATACATAATTTCATATGTAAGATCTCATCTGTAAAATATTGATATGCAGATTGGCTTCTTTGGGGGACCAAGCACCTTGGACGGTATTTCATATGTACTCATATAAAAATTTATTCTTTCCGATATCATCCTTGGATGACAAACCACTCTCCTCTTTGCCCTATTAATTACAGTGTTTGCAAATACTACCAAAGTATGGCAGAGGTACATATTAACTGAAATATGGCCTAACAGCCTTAGGACATATGGTAGGACAAATTGTTATATTTATCTCCCCTATTAAGCACAGTTTTTCCTTTCCGATGCTTCCCACTATGCTATAGATGCATACAAAGTGCCGTACATTTTATCCTTATGGTCCTCCCAGGCAGACTAATGGGCTTGTCAGCAAAGACATGACTGCATTTCTTCTAACATTACAAAGAATTTCCCTTTTTTTAGAATATACTCTTCATTCTGACCACCAGTGAGACTATGATTCAGATGGGCCCCCTGGTCTATCGCCTACATGTTTATCCCCATCTACCATTTGCCTGCTAGCTTGGGTCATCTAATAAGCAATCTACTTTGGGGACTCCCAAATACAAAATTTCTGGGAATGTATGTAGCCACAAGAAATTACCTATAACCTAGCCAATTAAGCTACTTTTTAATATCCATTTTTGTGCTTGTCTGCCCTCCCGAGTGTGCGTTCTT
The DNA here is from genome assembly GCF_019279795.1 of Protopterus annectens. Taxonomy (NCBI): domain Eukaryota; kingdom Metazoa; phylum Chordata; order Ceratodontiformes; family Protopteridae; genus Protopterus; species Protopterus annectens. Next base: position 1,946,492,748 of record NC_056741.1, read on the forward strand.
TCAGCAGTCTACCGCAGACCGCTTACTACTCTCCCCCCTCCAGTCTTTAAACCCTGTAAATCAATTACTATAAACTAAGTCATATTTAACTCTTCTGCCTGCTATCCCTCTTATACCAGTAGGTGGCAGCACCTACAAGTAAATTAGCTAGTACTACAATATATCTCCTGAAGCTATAGTACCAAAAACTGGTGGTATTTTTCTTATCTATTTTCTACTCCCTACCTCCTTAAACTTTTATATATCCACTCCCTTCCTTGCTAAAATCACAAACTTTTTTCAGTTTGTTAATCTAGCTTTTTTCTTCCCTTACAGTAATCATTTAACTGCCCACTTACCTTAGTTATAGTGCTACCATTGCTGATACTTTTTCTGCTGCACTCTCCTCATTTGCACACCTCCTCCCGTGATTCTCTTTCTCCCCACCCACTCTTACTCCTCTCTAAGCCTAACACACCCATCTATATATCCCCTCCCCTATTAGCTACCTTCCCCAGAGTTTATTTCTAAACATCACAAACCTGTGGCACCATTTTTAAACCTACTCTAACAGCGTTCAACATCCCCTGGTGCCGGTCCTGTGGTCAGGCTGCTCTAACTATCCTCTCGGTAGGTTTAAATACAGTGTGCTTGTCTGTTATGTGCTCGCAGAACACCTAATGTGCTATATACTTGTTTAACTAAAAGAGTAAGTGATTAAGTAGACAAAACAGCTGAATTGTGTTCTAACTTCGGATAAGCAAAGGGTACAATATGCTTGTCTTTAATGGATTAGGAGCTCACAGAGCACCTAATGTGCTATATACTTGTTTAACTGAAAGTGTAAGTGCTTTAAGTAGAAAATACAGCTGAATTGTGATTTAACTTTGGAAAAGCAAAGGGTACAGTGTACTTGCCTTTTAATATGTGCTCGCTGAGCACCACATGTGCAAAAGATAGTTGTTCAATTGGAAGTGTACGAGTCTCAGTTGAAACAACAGATGATCGTGTTTTACCCTGAAACAGCAAAGGGAAAAATAGTGCTCCTTGGCGACAATATAGTAACGGTGAACAAAACTACCAGCTGCTCTTTTTGTTCACGATTTATTTTGGTAAAGCAGCTGAATTGTGCTTTACCTTCGAAACAGCTAAGGGAATAATAGTGCTCCCTGGCGGCAGTTTAGTAACAGTGAAAAAACTACCAACTGCTCTTTTGGGTTCGCTCCTGGGGATCATTTTTCTGTTTTGGCTATTGTTTGTCTCTTTCTATCTTTTCACGTTTAGTGGAAAGAATTGTACAAGCTGACTAGTCAAGTAGTGCAGACCATAGGGAGTCGCATATGCAGGAATTGTCTCACTCAAAGGGGCTCCCTTGGGGAACAATTATGATCTGGCAATTGATGTTCTTGTATTATCTTGACTTTTAGCGGGAAAGGCTGTACTAGTGTGCTAACTACTAGGCATTGTATTTGCCTGATTTGTCTCGCCTAAAGGGGCAATACCTGAAGTGTTACACACACCCATGTCGACAGCCAAATCACAGTATTGATTTAAATGCAAATAGAAACAGTGGCAGTACTCGTAAGGCTTAAATAATGCCTGACCTATTTTTTAAAATATAGCAATAGTGTTTTCTTTCTAAATGGTACAATTTCTTGGGCTTGGGGCACTTATAATTTCGCTGGGCTGTAGAGTGATTGTTATTTTACTAGAAATGTATTTCTCCATAGAGAGAGAGTGTTTTATTAACTTGTGTCTTATACTGTATCACACTGTTGAATGAATGTTTCTTACTAGTGTTTTAAACAGCCAAACTTGCATTTGTTTTCTGAAGGTTGGACTGTGGAGCGACTAAATTGTTGTTAATTGAGTCTCTAATATTGCCTGCCTCTGTGTTGTACTTTAACCATATCTACTGCTATCTACTACCACCTCCTGAACCTACTCTCCCAACTATTTCTACCCCTCACCTACTTTCTATCCCTTGAGTTTGATTACTTACTGTATGCTAACAGACTATCCTCCTCCTCTGACTATTTGCCTAAATCTTTCACCTTACCCCTTTATTCTCATTACTCATTCTTACTTAACTTAACCACTGTGTCTCTCACTCTCTCTCTATCTTTTTTACAGTAATCCGCCTCGGGTGTTCCCTCCCTGCCAATATATTCAAAAGGAATACCTCCTGCCTAAACACAGAAGACTCCCAGAATTTGCCTGCTAGCATGGGTCACCTAATAAGCAATCTACTGTGGAGACTCCCAAATACAACATTTCTGTAAATGTATGTAGCCACAAGAAATTACTTATAACATAGCCAATTAAGCTACTTTTTAATATCCATTTTTATGCTTGTCTGCCCTCCCGAGTGTGCGTTCTTTCAGCAGCCTACCGCAGACCGCTTACTACTCTTCCCCTCCAGTCTTTAAACCCCGTAAATCAATTACTACAAACTAAGTCATATTTAACTCTTCTGCCTGCTAACCTTATTATACCAGTATGTGGCAGCACCTACAAACAAATTAGCTAGTACTACAATATATCTCCTGAGGCTTTAGTACCAAAAACTGGTGGTAATTTTCTTATTTATTTTCCACTCCCTACCTCCTTAAACTCTTATATATCCACTCCCTTCCTTGCTAAAAATCAAAAACTTCTTTTTTCAGTTTGTTAATCTAGCTTTTTTCTTCCCTTACAGTAATCATTTAATTACCCACTTACCTTAGTTATAGTGCTACCATTGCTGATACTTTTTCTGCTGCACTCTCCTCATTTACTCTAGCCCGCTCCATTCTCCCTAAGGGCTCACTCCGCTCCCCTACCCTACCCCCAATTCCCACCCACCCCCCACATCTACATTTATACTTCTCCAGCCCCTTCCCCTAATCATCCAACATCCAATCCACTCACATCCCACCTACCTCCTTACAGATCCAACAACCACTCCAATCCCTTTCAACCCTGATATGTCTGTTCAACTCACTCCTACAAAATCCATACAATTAACAATATTCTTTAACTATGAAGACTTTCTTCCTGCAAATGACCCTACTACTCTTCTTAGCATGTACCTACCACATCACTTCATACAACTACCCTGCACAAAACAACTTCCCCTTACCCATAGTTCCACTGCCATTATTTCTCCCATCCCAGCCAGTTACTCCCTAACAATAAACTCCACCTTATTCAACCCTACTGCCATAAGCTATAACCATCTTAAGCCCATCACCATCTACCCCAAACCAACAACAACCCATAAATACCTAACAATTCTACAAAAACTACTTAAATTATTGTAAAACATCCAACAACAACTCCTAAATGCTGGAGATATCAACCCAAACCCAGGACCTTATGATATAAATCCTCTGGCTAAAGCACAACACCTTCCCAATCTAACCCAAATTAACATCAGATCATTAAATAGTCGAATCCTCCTAAATCTAAATATTAGGAGCATAAACAATAAAATACATGAGCTTCATACTCTAATCTCACAATATCACCCAGATATAGTCAGTTTAACAGAAACATGGCTTAAACCATCTACCAAAGATACAGAGTTCCTTCCAGCTGGGTACAGTATCCTTAGGCAAGATAGACTAAAGAAAAAGGGTGGTGGCATTGCCCTGCTTTACAAAAATACTCTGACCATAACTAAATATGAGATATCCATGCCCCCTTTGGATAATGCAGAAATACTCTTAACTAGGCTCAAAATATGTAACAAAAAAAAATCAACCTAGTAACAGGTTATATCCCCCAGGTAATAATATCCCTACCATGGAAACATTACTTCAATGGCTATCACAATCCATGCCTCAAGAGACCATAGTATTAGGAGATTTTAATATAGACTGGCTCACATGCTCCTGCCAAACACCCACTAACCATATCAACCTGCTAACCTTCTCTCAAGTAATCAAACAGCCCACTACAATAGCCAAAAATAGTAAAAAGAAACACTATTAGACTGGATCTTACTAAATAAAATACCTTGTTCCTACTTAGCAGGCACCCTTCCTGACTCATTAAGTGACCATCAAACTACATTCTTATTTAAATATAATTCCCACCACCCCCAAACCCCAATACTTCAAACAATCTGGAACAAAAAACACTTTAACCCAACTAACTTCACTCAAGAGCTAAAGCAATACAACTGGTCTGATCTGTATTACCTACCCCTAAATGAAGCCTCCGAACACTTCAACATCACCTTCTTAGAAATACTGAATAAGCATGCCCCCATAAGAACTACAAGAGTTAAAGCTAACACAGTTCCATGGTTAACTAGGGAAACTAGTCAAAAAATAACAGAAAGGAATAGAGCCTGGACAACCTGGAGGGCCAGCAAAAACCCCGGAACACAATAAGCATACCAACAGATTAGAAATCTCACCAAGAAACTAGTCACGCAAGATAAAATAAATTACTTTATTACCCATTAAAAACAACACATGAATAACCCTAGGAAATTCTGGGCAGGTTTAAACAAGTTACTACACACTACAAAAGCCATTACCCCACACCCAACTACAGGTCTAACAAAAGAAAACATAGCTGAATCATTCAATATATTCTTTACTGAAACCGTACTTGCCCTAGCACAAAAGCACTTCACTGCCAATACAATAAGTGACCACACTACATCCGGCAATAGTCCCACTTTTAAGCTACAACCCACCCCAACCTCCTACATAAGAAAACTACTCTCCCAATTAAAACCAACAACACTAGGAGCAGATTCCCTTCCCAACGAATTCTTAAAACTGGCAGCAGCTGAAATAGCTATATCAGTCTCTATACTAATACACAGATCAATCTCTGAAGCCACAGTACCCCTGATTTGGAAAATTACATACATTATACCCTTTCACAAAGGGGGAAGTTCCTATGACATATCAAACTGCAGACCAATTGCAATCCTATCCACACTAGTTAAAATATTAGAAAAAATGTATTCACCATCAGTTAATGTCCCACCTTATTATTCAAGAACTCATATCTCAAACACAACACGGTTTTCGCAGGTCATAGCACAACTATAGCCCTGTTAGCATTCACAGATACCATAAACCACAACAGGAACAACAGTAAACTTTCATTAGCCCTTTTCTTAGACCTATCAAAAGCATTTGATATGGTTAACCATGATAAACTCATCTCCCACCTTGTAAACCTAGGCTTAGACAACCAATCAGTCTCCTAGTTCAGAAACTACCTCAGCAATAGGCGACAAGCAGTACTATGGCACAATAACTTGTCTCCACTCTTACCTGTCACACTTGGGGTACCTCAGGGATCTATACTGGACCCCTTGCTGTTCTCAATTTTTACAAATAATCTCCACTCAGCTGCAAATAGTTCTAGCCTTATCCAATACACAGATGATTCAACTAAAACAGGTAGTGCCCCTACCCTGGAAGATCTACACAAAAAAACCCAGGATAACTTCCACTCAGTTGAAAACTGGCTTATTGAGAATGGCCTCATACTTAACCCCCCAAAAAACAAGCTTCTGCTATTTCATCCCTCACAAACTACCACTCCTATCTCCTCCTTCACCATTCACTCTAAAAATGGTACCCCTATTTCACTTGAATCCCACACAAAACTACTAGGAGTTGCCATTGAAAAAAAAAGCTAGGTAGTCTCTCAACACAAATACAACATTTCTGTAAATGTATGTAGCCACAAGAAATTACTTATAACATAGCCAATTAAGCTACTTTTTAATATCCATTTTATGCTTGTCTGCCCTCCCGAGTGTGCGTTCTTTCAGCAGCCTACATGAGACCGCTTACTACTCTTCCTCCAGTCTTTAAACCCCGTAAATCAATTACTACAAACTAAGTCATATTTAACTCTTCTGCCTGCTAACCTTATTATACCAGTATGTGGCAGCACCTACAAACAAATTAGCTAGTACTACAATATATCTCCTGAGGCTTTAGTACCAAAAACTGGTGGTAATTTTCTTATTTATTTTCCACTCCCTACCTCCTTAAACTCTTATATATCCACTCCCTTCCTTGCTAAAAATCAAAAACTTCTTTTTTCAGTTTGTTAATCTAGCTTTTTTCTTCCCTTACAGTAATCATTTAACTACCCACTTACCTTAGTTATAGTGCTACCATTGCTGATACTTTTTCTGCTGCACTCTCCTCATTTACTCTAGCCCGCTCCATTCTCCCTAAGGGCTCACTCCGCTCCCCTACCCTACCCCCAATTCCCACCCACCCCCCACATCTACATTTATACTTCTCCAGCCCCTTCCCCTAATCATCCAACATCCAATCCACTCACATCCCACCTACCTCCTTACAGATCCAACAACCACTCCAATCCCTTTCAACCCTGATACGTCTGTTCAACTCACTCCTACAAAATCCATACAATTAACAATATTCTTTAACTATGAAGACTTTCTTCCTGCAAATGACCCTACTACTCTTCTTAGCATGTACCTACCACATCACTTCATACAACTACCCTGCACAAAACAACTTCCCCTTACCCATAGTTCCACTGCCATTATTTCTCCCATCCCAGCCAGTTACTCCCTAACAATAAACTCCACCTTATTCAACCCTACTGCCATAAGCTATAACCATCTTAAGCCCATCACCATCTACCCCAAACCAACAACAACCCATAAATACCTAACAATTCTACAAAAACTACTTAAATTATTGTAAAACATCCAACAACAACTCCTAAATGCTGGAGATATCAACCCAAACCCAGGACCTTATGATATAAATCCTCTGGCTAAAGCACAACACCTTCCCAATCTAACCCAAATTAACATCAGACCATTAAATAGTCGAATCCTCCTAAATCTAAATATTAGGAGCATAAACAATAAAATACATGAGCTTCATACTCTAATCTCACAATATCACCCAGATATAGTCAGTTTAACAGAAACATGGCTTAAACCATCTACCAAAGATACAGAGTTCCTTCCAGCTGGGTACAGTATCCTTAGGCAAGATAGACTAAAGAAAAAGGGTGGTGGCATTGCCCTGCTTTACAAAAATACTCTGACCATAACTAAATATGAAATATCCATGCCCCCTTTGGATAATGCAGAAATACTCTTAACTAGGCTCAAAATATGTAACAAAAAAAAAATCAACCTAGTAACAGGTTATATCCCCCAGGTAATAATATCCCTACCATGGAAACATTACTTCAATGGCTATCACAATCCATGCCTCAAGAGACCATAGTATTAGGAGATTTTAATATAGACTGGCTCACATGCTCCTGCCAAACACCCACTAACCATATCAACCTGCTAACCTTCTCTCAAGTAATCAAACAGCCCACTACAATAGCCAAAAATAGTAAAAAAGAAACACTATTAGACTGGATCTTACTAAATAAAATACCTTGTTCCTACTTAGCAGGCACCCTTCCTGACTCATTAAGTGACCATCAAACTACATTCTTATTTAAATATAATTCCCACCACCCCCAAACCCCAATACTTCAAACAATCTGGAACAAAAAACACTTTAACCCAACTAACTTCACTCAAGAGCTAAAGCAATACAACTGGTCTGATCTGTATTACCTACCCCTAAATGAAGCCTCCGAACACTTCAACATCACCTTCTTAGAAATACTGAATAAGCATGCCCCCATAAGAACTACAAGAGTTAAAGCTAACACAGTTCCATGGTTAACTAGGGAAACTAGTCAAAAATAACAGAAAGGAATAGAGCCTGGACAACCTGGAGGGCCAGCAAAAACCCCGAACACAATAAGCATACCAACAGATTAGAAATCTCACCAAGAAACTAGTCACAAGATAAAATAAATTACTTTATTTCCCATTATAAACAACACATGAATAACCTAGAAAATTCTGGGCAGGTTTAAACAAGTTACTACACACTACAAAAGCCATTACCCCACACCCAACTACAGGTCTAACAAAAGAAAACATAGCTGAATCATTCAATATATTCTTTACTGAAACCGTACTTGCCCTAGCACAAAAGCACTTCACTGCCAATACAATAAGTGACCACACTACATCCGGCAATAGTCCCACTTTTAAGCTACAACCCACCCCAACCTCCTACATAAGAAAACTACTCTCCCAATTAAAACCAACAACACTAGGAGCAGATTCCCTTCCCAACGAATTCTTAAAACTGGCAGCAGCTGAAATAGCTATATCAGTCTCTATACTAATACACAGATCAATCTCTGAAGCCACAGTACCCCTGATTTGGAAAATTACATACATTATACCCTTTCACAAAGGGGGAAGTTCCTATGACATATCAAACTGCAGACCAATTGCAATCCTATCCACACTAGTTAAAATATTAGAAAAAATGTATTCACCATCAGTTAATGTCCCACCTTATTATTCAAGAACTCATATCTCAAACACAACACGGTTTTCGCCCAGGTCATAGCACAACTATAGCCCTGTTAGCATTCACAGATACCATAAACCACAACAGGAACAACAGTAAACTTTCATTAGCCCTTTTCTTAGACCTATCAAAAGCATTTGATATGGTTAACCATGATAAACTCATCTCCCACCTTGTAAACCTAGGCTTAGACAACCAATCAGTCTCCTAGTTCAGAAACTACCTCAGCAATAGGCGACAAGCAGTACTATGGCACAATAACTTGTCTCCACTCTTACCTGTCACACTTGGGGTACCTCAGGGATCTATACTGGACCCCTTGCTGTTCTCAATTTTTACAAATAATCTCCACTCAGCTGCAAATAGTTCTAGCCTTATCCAATACACAGATGATTCAACTAAAACAGGTAGTGCCCCTACCCTGGAAGATCTACACAAAAAAACCCAGGATAACTTCCACTCAGTTGAAAACTGGCTTATTGAGAATGGCCTCATACTTAACCCCCCAAAAAACAAGCTTCTGCTATTTCATCCCTCACAAACTACCACTCCTATCTCCTCCTTCACCATTCACTCTAAAAATGGTACCCCTATTTCACTTGAATCCCACACAAAACTACTAGGAGTTGCCATTGATAACAAGTTAAAACTTGATATACACAATAACCTGGCTATTAAAAATACAAAACAAAAAGCTAGGTAGTCTCTACAAACACAAATCCTTCCTGACCCATAACACTAGATCCACAATGGCTCGTACCCATCTTCTCTCTCAACACTACTGTATGCATCTCCAATCTTGACCAATCTATCCAAAACAGAAACCAACAAAATAACCTCCTGCTACAATCAGATAGCCAAATTTGCTAATAACAGCTCTTTCAGAACCCATCACTGTCACAACCTAAAGGAACTGGGCTGGCTTGAACTGCCAAATTTACTAATCTATAATCAACTGATCATCACTCACAAGCTGCTGTCCCAACCACATATAACACCTTCATTAAGAAACATAATTCAACAGTACTCCTGTCCTAGGCAACTCCACTCCACAGACAAGTTACTGTTAACAGTTACTAGAACCCACAACCATGCTGGTGACTCCCTCTACTCTTCTTATATGTCCAAAATCTGGAACTCTCTGCCTGCATCTATAACCCTGGAATATTCCCTACCTAAATTTAAAAGGTCTATCAAAAATCATCTAAACAACAAATGGCTATGTCCCTGCTCTACGCCCGACTAACTCCAGCCCCTCTCCTATACTAATGCAACTCTTGCCTTAATACATAGTCTTTTGACTCACCTGCATAAACGTGTACACCACAATAAAAGAGTAAGAGTATATTTGTGTTAGCTTGCTTGCTTTATTGTTGTTTATAAATCTACTGATAACTGTACCTATCTATAGCATGACACTGAATATCTGTTCTCATCTAGATACTATTAGTAGACCTAGTTGAAATATATTTTTAAGCATTGTCTGTATGTCTTGTAAATTGTCTCTTTGGAGCTTTTCTCCCCGGGCCTCCACTGAAAATGGACATGTATCTAGATGGACTATCCCGGTTAACAAATGTAAAATAAAATAAAAATAAATAAAATCTAGAAGTTTCTATTAGAGCAATAAAGCTAAATACTTGTTTACCATCCTTAGCCCCTTCTCGCATCATTATATTTTTTGAACCGCACCTCTCTGATTCCCTTTGGAAATAGCATTCAGGAATTATATAGTCCAGTTCAGATCTCCTGTCTTTTCTGCTGGAAATCAAGTATTTTATTTTATATTTCCTTTTGTTAATGGCTTTTCCAATGATGACATGATGGGCCAGCTGGTCTTCTCCCTAACTATTAGAAAAAAAAGCCTATAGAAGCAAATGGAAGACATTGTGGCCCTTTCTCAGCTTCTTGTTCTTCTTTTGCCATCCTTTCCTTTCTTGTCAACCCACATTAAAGAAAAGGTGTTTTTTTCTCTACTATTGAAAATCCAGTTACCAACTGTATCAATTTTTCAGTTTGGAAATTAATTTCTTTACGACTTCCAGATTATGTAAAGCTTTCCTGAAAGCAATCTTGCTGCCTAGACCTCCAGTGATAGCTTCTTCTTCTCCTCTTTCGGATCTCATGGTTATCCTTCATGGACTGATACATAAATCCTTGAACCGGTAACTGTGATATCTAATTTCTTCATGGAAAACTTTTCTCTTGGTAGCAATTCCCTTGACAAATGAATTTCAGACTCTTAGACCTAGTTTTCCAGGCTTCCTTGCATTACTTTTTATTAAGCAAAGTGTCTCTCTGGACCAATCCCTCCTTTTTATCCATAGTAGCTACATGGGTAAACATTAATCATCCATAAAATTGCCAATTATTATTCTCAGTTTTTATTTTTTTCCCTATTTTTTATTAGATAATTTAGTAAAATATATGTTCACATTGAATTTATGTAGAAATTGCATGAACACACAAGAATTAACAATCACCAATAGATAATAAGCACAACAAGATTAACAGTGTAACAACTATGTACAAGATGTCTACATGTATAACATTTACAGTAAAGCACAGTTTAAATTAAAATTCACATCATAAGTGATTAAATGTCTTTTTTGTCTAATAATCTTTTAAGTTTTATCCAAGAGTTTAGGGCAGTGGTTGTTCTAGTGGTTTTCCCTTTAATTGTCATAATCTCCATCTGACAAGTTTCAATTGCAATATTGTAGAAATCCTTCATAGCTGGTCTGACATTTGATTTCCAGTTTTTTGTTTTCACCTTTCTTGCAATTGAAAGAAGAGTCCAGAGAAGAGAATGATCAACTCTTTAACAAAAGTGGGTACTGGAGTATTGAACAAGATTAATGAATTATTTCGATGAAAATTATCAGTAAATATGGCCTGTAAAAAGGAGTTAACATCATTCCAAAATGGTTTAATTATATCATATTCATAAACCATATGTTGCCAATTGGCCACTATATCTAAGTTACATCTCCAGCATTTTTTATACATCAGTTGTATTCTATGAGATGTAAAAAATGCTCTATGTAAAAACTTCCATGAGAAAAGTTTCCATCTTAATGAAGATGAAGTAACGGTAGAATATGCGAGTATGATTTTTTTCGTTATCATTAGGATGATAATTATTAATGGAAGCAAAATAGTCCCAGTATTTAGCATTACAAAATTGTATATTATTTATAAGTATCTGTTCTCAATTTTTCTAACTACAGCTAGCACTTATTATATTCAGTTGAGGTACATATACAATTATGTCCATATTGCATGAGACCAAACATTACATAAAGTCTGAATAGCTGTTTATCTCCACTTTCCTTCTAACTGCTTAGGTTAAGCAGTCTTCAAGATTATACTGGCCAAATAGATTACTGTCTGGGTTTTCCCTGAATTTTTTTCATAATACATTATAATTGCATCATCTTTTAGAGCCTATTCTACCAGATTGAAGGCTCTTGCATCTATCTTTCACCCAGATCTTCTATTAATGTTATTTGTGCTGCAACCACATGGTCAAAGACTCCTACTTTTGTGATACATTATAAGTTGTGGATTGTCTGAAGTCACAGAGCTTCCTTTGGTTTGACAGTGCTCTGGCATATCCCTTCTTGATGGCCTCCCAAGAGTTACATTGCTAGAGATTCTGACCCATCAGTGAGAAAGAATGAAAAGGACAACATCAGATAAAGAAGTTATGTACTTACCATAATGCTCCATCTGTGTTGTCCATTTTTGATTCTTTCTCACCTTCACTCTCAGCCATCCTCCAGCCTTGTCATTCCTAAAAGGTTTTTGGATGATACAGGAGCTTTCATATTCTAAGTTTGACTCTTAATATTTTCTTTATCTGTCCTGTCTCTAAAAACAGTAGGCGGTAGGCAGAAAACTCGATCTGAGGAGTTAGGGCCAGTGAAGTGCATTATGGGAACAAGGAGATGTTTGAGACTGGGATCCAAAGTCTTGAAGATGTGGCTGAGCCAGATCTGAGGGTTCAATCCGAGACCCCTCAGTGAGGAAGAATGAAAAATGGACAACACAGATGGAACGTTATGGTAAATACATAACTTATTTTTTTGAAACTATTAAATAAGTTGATGAAAGATGGAGTAAAGGAAGAAAACATATAGTAGTGTGTTATATTTTGTGGGGAAAAATAGAAAATCAAGAGATGAAGAATTGGAGACCACTAGCTCTTTATAATAACAACTACATTTTAATGAAAATATAGTATATAAGTTCACAGTAATTATGCAAAAGTCAATAGCAAAAATGTATAGAACTAAGGGAAATGTTAATATTAATAAAATAAATAAATTATAATTTTTTTGTGAAAGAAGAGGAGAAGTTGGTTGCTTGCGATATTTACTGAAGTATTTGGTGTCACCCATTCCTTAACATGGAAAATACTGGAAAATTATGGTTTGGAAAAAGAATAATAAATTTCCTAAGATTTGCATGCAAGAATTCATGGGTACGAGTACCAGTGAATGGATGGCTGTTAGAAGAAATAAAAACATGTAGTTATGCATCCACATAAATACAACATTGAAATTGTACACAGCTAAGAGATTTTGTGAATTGTTTAGCAGTATAAACTGGAAGCCAGGAGGTTTGTGGGATGATTTACTTAAAGAAATGGTGGTGCAGAGTGAGCCAAAAAATGAAGGAGATGTTTCTTGGGTGGTCATTATGGAGAAAATACAAAAGGAGAATGCAGAGACAATCCTGAAGAATAGTGGTAAGATGGAAAAGAAAACATATGCAGAGAAAGTAAAAGAAGGAATAAAGAAAGCAGAAGAAAATGAAATAAAACAGAAGTAGTAATGATTCAAAGCAAAGAAGACAAAGAAATGGACAGGTATGATTTGGGACAATTTAATAGCTCCTTTGGGTATAAAAGCATATGAGGTAAGAGCATTTATTCATATTAACAGAGAGACATTTTGTGACATTATATTTCAGACTGTTTTATCAATGGAAATTGTCTTGAAGAATATGAAAAAAAGACTGTAACCCATGGAATCTTTATGTGATAAAGGCATTTAACTGGGAAACAAAAAGATAATTCAAGTACAGTTTCAAACACAGGTAGAAAGAGAGACTCTGAAAGGACATTTGAATACTTTATGTAAACAAATACTGGACATAGCAGATATTTATGACAAATGGGGTTTATGGACTAGTGGCTGGGATTGTAATACTGTATTAAAATAGAAAGAAAAAATATATATATACACAAAGCATGATAAATGTGGAGAGGAATAGGGCTGTCATAAAATACTGGGTACAACCAAAAATGTGTTGTTTTTTTTTGTAGAAAAAAGGACATTTGATAAGTAACTTTGACAAAAGAAAAATGTTATATTTGTGGGGAAATGGGACATGATGCAAAAATGTGAATTAAATGCTATTAATATAACAAAATTGGTCATTTATGGGTGGACTGCAACAATAAAAATAAGTGTAAGGAAAAAGAAAATGAACAAAGAGAATACATTTTAAAAGTAGTAGAAATAGAAGAAAAATTAGATGAGAAAAATAATAAAGCAGAAGTAGAAGAAGGCTTTGAAAGGGCGGCCACGGTGGTGCAGTGGTTAGCATTGCTGCCTCACAGCAAGAGGTTCTCCGGTTCAATCCTCGGCTGGGGTGCCTTCTGTGCGGAGTCTGCATGTCCTCCCTGGTGTGGCAGGGTTTCCTCCAGGTGCTCCGTGTCCCCACATCCCAAAGACATGCTGCAGGTGGATTGGACACTCTAAATTGCCTTCTGTGGAAGGTTGGCCGGGCTGGCAACAACAACACCGTAAAACTCCACTGCCATTCAATGTGCGGACAAGGTGATCCAAAAGCTGAAAGAAGAAGAAGAAGAAGAAGAAGGCTTTGAAAAAATGATGAATAAGACATACATTGGGAGGTGGTTAAAGAACAAAGAATTCTATTGGTAAAAGGGTAAACAACAGAAAAATAAAATTTAAAGGGATAAGTACAAAAGAAAAAAAAGAAAGGAAATGGATGGAAAGGAGTATATACAGCTGACTGGTGGTTGGTATATTGGTTAAGGCATTTGACTGACAGACACAAAGTACAACGTTTGCTTCTCACCTTTGGGAGGGAAATTGGCTTGGCTTAGAACAGCCTGTGAAGAAAGATAGCATAGTAATTAGCTATGAACTTGTGAAACCATGAATCAAAGGGAAAATGAAAGATTTAAAGTGCTTTTTATAAAAATGTGAATAGTATTAAGAATATAGTAAGAAGAATAGGGATTTTAGAGTGGTGTAATACATGTGATGTAGATATAATTATTTTAGAAGACAGAAGATTTTTAACAAATGGAGAAAGATTACAGATAAACTATGGGGAGAAAAGATAATTTGGAATTTGGGAAATGAGAGATTTTCTTGAATAGTTGTATTCTGTAGAAATACAGTAAAGATTTTAGCTGCAGTTTTAGAAAAAAATGTGCAGGCTAACCATTGCAGATTTAAAATGGAAAAAAAAAACAAGTATATAAAATTACAACATTATATGCTTATACTAATTGTAAAGAAAGGAATAGCTTATTTCATCAGATTTTAGACTATGTAGTGATAAATGTGAATATTATAATAACAAGAGACTAATTGTGATTAAAGAGACAAGTATAAAAATAAGGAAATGATATAAGAAAAATGTTAGAAGTTATAACATGTGGTAAGTTAAAGCTTTGGGACAAAAAGTCACGGAATTACAAAAATGGTGTGTATACAACTGAAATACATTATTTTATAATATCAGAAGGTTTAGTTATTGGAAAAAGGGTGGTAGTTGACACAGGATTTTCTGATCATCTTGCAATATGCCTAGAGATAAAGGAAAACAAGGAATGAATAAAAGGGATAAATGAGAAAGCATGGAATGAAGAAGGAAAGAGGTTAGCAATACAGCTATGGAAATATCATATTACTATGAGAACATTTTATGAAAAAATTGGTCTGAATGGTGGATATTTAAGGAAAATATAAAAAATGATTTTTTTACAGTTGCAATACAATGTGGGAATAGTAGAGAAAGAAAAATATAAAAGAACATTTAGAAATGCATTGGAAAATTTAGAACATAATGATAGAAAGCATTTTGACAAAGAAAAAGAATTATATGTAAGAAATAAAAAAAATACAAGAATTGTTATATAAACAAATATATTTTTACAAGGAAAAAGAGAATTACTGAGTTACTTATGAAGACTGGTAAAGGAAGATGGTAGTGTAATGAGAGAAATAAAAAGTATAAAAGGAGAAATAGAAAGAACTCCTGAAAAGATTATGAATAGTATAGTAAAATATGTATAAGAAATATTTAAAGAAAAAAATAAGGTAGTGAATAAAACATGGACATTAAAAAAGTTAACAGAAAAATTGATTGAAGTGTTGGAAAAGGAGATTTCTTTAAAAGTGCTAGATGAAGTATTAGGACAAGTAAATATGGGTTCGGCTACTGGAATAGGGTATGAAATATATAAAAACTGAAGGGATAGGCAAAAAAATATATATTTTTTAAGATGTTGAATGAATGGTTAAATGAAAGTTTTATGTATAAAGAATTATGTAGTGGAATGCTGAAATTCTTAAGGAAGAAGGAACATAGAAGGCGGTTAAAAAACTGGAGACCAATAGTATTGAATAATAATAATTACAAAAATCTTTATGAAAATAATACAAACGAGGTTTGAAACGAAATAGAAAATATTATGGAAGATATACAGCATGTACTATAAAGGGAAAGTGTTGTCGAGAATTATTAATGTTAGTTAGAAAAGTTGTAGATGATGTTATGAATAGAAAAGAAGAAGCAAAAGTCATGATAGGAGACCTCAATAAGGCATTTGACATAATTGGACATGAAATCTTATGTGTAATAATGAAAGACAATAATATAAGTGAGAAAGCTAGGAAATCATATATGTCAGCGTATTGTAATAATAAAGTATAAATACTTGTAAATGGTTAAGCCAGGAGGTTCATATAAAGAGTGGTGCAAGACAGGGATGTCCAATGAGTTGTGTACTGTTTGCATTACTTATGAATGTGACAGTATGTGAAATAAATTTCAGATTAAAATAGGTGTGGGGTATATGACACCTGAAGGGTTAAGAATTCCAGTTCTGTTAACATATGCAGATGGCATTATAACAATTGAAAAACAAAATTTGGATAAAAGAAGTAATAATTTGCACAAATGAGTGTCTAGAGGTAATAAGAATGGATTTAAATAAAAAAGTAAAGGTTTTAGCAATGTAGCAAAGATAGGGGTTATATGTTTTGCAATGAATGAAATTTCTGTGTTAGGTATAAATTTGGGAATAAAGATGTAAGCTGAAATTCATTGGGAAAAAACAGTAGAAGAAATAAAACAAACCTGTCTTTTATGAGAACATATAAGTTATCATTCTGAAAAAAAGACAAATTCAGTACTGATGGGAAAAATAGCATGCTTCACAAGTGTATTAATGGTGCCAACAATATTTGAAAAGGAATTATTGCAGATTTTTTTTCATTTATATGGGTTCTAGGTTAAACTCAGTAAAAGGTGAAGTTTAATTAAGAAGGGGAGGTTTAGGGTTAATTAACCAAGTGCTATATGCTGCTTCATTAAATTTCTACAAAGTGTTAAAGTGGATAAATGAAAAAGATGAATGATTAGTAGTAAAATTGTATAAATAGAAGTATGATACATTTTGGGGTCTGGTAAAAAAGAATAAAAGAGAAAACAAGAGTGTATAAATGAAGGAAAAAAAATGTTACCAAAAAAATTAATTTTGCGGAAAATAAAAATTGATGATATAGAAAAAGAAAAGTACTGTGCAGGAATGTAATGATAAATCATTAGTATGTAAAATAATGGGAGAATGTAATAGATGAAAAAAAAATAAAGCTATAAAAATAAGAAGCAAATGGTGTAATCAGAAAGTAGAATGTCAAGACTTTTTGTGGAGACTGGTAATAGATAAATTTCCAGTAAAAGGAAATATGCCATATAAAAAGAAAAGTGAAAAAATATGTTTACATCACCAAGAAGAAACTACCAAATGTGTTTTTGAAATGTAAAAGAGTAAAAAAGTTATGGGGAAAACTATGTAAGGAAATTTGTTTAAGGTATAAAAGAAGTGGATAAAATAAACATGGATATGATCAAATATGGATATTCTAAAAATAGAAGTAAAGTACTGTCTACTGCTGCTTTAAATAGTTAATTACATTGTATTACATTGTATCTGTAGTTTATTGCACTGTATTACACTGTATTTGTTAGATGCATGGCTGTTGTAGGTAGTTTGTGTGGTCTTGTTACACTTGGGTTCCAAACCAGCTGTTCTACATTAAGAAGGTGTTTTTCTGCACCCTTGTGGTATAAGTGTGCTGATCTAAACTGTCTGAGCTGGGAATTGCTAGTGAAAGACCTATTGTGTGCTTTCCTGATGGGCAGTTAGCTTAAAACTTGTTTGTATTTGCTTGTATTTAAGCCTCATGTTGAGCAGTGTTGCTCTTCTGCTGTTCACACAGTGGCATTTAGCAGTGTCCTGTATAAATGCAAAAGCCTGGAAGATCAGTTTTCCCTAAACAGTTGTCAGTGAAACCCTTCCAAGCTTTTCTGCTGTTCTAGGAATAAGTCAGTTGCACACTGAGCAGTGTTGCCTTATTGATCAACCTTAGCCTACATAAAGTATAGGTCCTTCTTGTAGTATTGGTGCTACCTGCACAGTCCTGTCAAATGAACCCATTCCCTTCCCTAATAAAACATGCAGTAAGAGCCTGCTATCATGGATGGGCAATTTCCCATCATTTCTCTGTCCAGCCTAATAGACATGGGCTTCCTGAGGCAATGTAGCAATTGTCTCATGTATATTGACAACCACTTAATCCTGAAACAAACAAATGCTTTAAGTGAGAGATGTAGTTTTGCAATGAAATTGGAGGAAAGACTCTCACATAAGGACAAATCAAATGCAAAACAGGTTGTCAGCACATACACACTTCCCACACTAAATAAGGACATGACACATAAACCCACATATGTGGATGTACTCGCTAGTAACTTACCAAAAGATCACAGGCCTCCCAAACAGAAACCATTTACACACATAACAATGCAAAAACAACCACAACACAACACATATACCAGTGTCTCAACAAATTAGCCCATATGATTCGTTAAGTCA
Organism: Protopterus annectens; assembly: GCF_019279795.1. Classification (NCBI taxonomy): domain Eukaryota; kingdom Metazoa; phylum Chordata; order Ceratodontiformes; family Protopteridae; genus Protopterus; species Protopterus annectens. Next base: position 1,946,511,342 of record NC_056741.1, read on the forward strand.
CTCAAGCACTCAAGTCACTCCACCACAAGTACCAGTATGACTCCATCATAGTCCATGTGGGGGTGAATGACTTGAGACATACCTCACTGGAGTATATGAAGTGAGACATGACTGAGCTCTCAGATTATGTGCCACAGGCTGGTATAAGCCTAGCCTTAAGCAGAATTCTACCTTCTCCAAGGATGGTGCCACAATGCAAACATAAAATGATTGATTTCAACAATTGACTTAGCTTCTGGTGTCTATCCAAGGGGATCCAATATCTGTCATTTTGGGAAAACATGGTCGACAAGCCACAACACTTTGCCAGAGATAGTCTGCACCTGTCTCCTCTAGACTTTCAGACACTGGCAAAGGCATTAGACATCACTATTGTGTCTTTTTAAGGCAGTGTCAAAATAACCAACCTCCCAACATAACAAAATTCTCTCTAGATAAACTCAAGGTACTGCTGCTTAATGCTAGGAGTCTAAACAAGAAACTGCATTCCCTGAAAGTGCTCCTCACTTTGGAAGATGCTGCTGTCTCTGCAGTCACAAAGTCATGGTTCAAAGGAGCGGAAAGCACCCCTGCTGTGCAGGGGTACAATGCCTTCCATACATTAAGACCACAAGCTGAGCGTGAAAGAACCAAAAGAGGAGGCGTATCCATCTTCATTAAGGATTAGTACACCTCTAGACTAAGTCACTGAATAAAAAATGAAAAATCCAGGCCACAAGTGAAGGCATAAAACACTTTATGTATGAGCGCTTTTGTCTAGTTAAAAGACTTCTTCAGATACAATGACACAGGTGCTACACAATTCTTATAAATCTCTTCACAAATACACTCAATTAAGATTTAAAGAAACACTGACATTTAAAATATGTTAAACTGAAAAAATATTTTGCATGATAGATAACTTGTATCTGCCATACCCATGCATACTAAATGGTAACAAAACACAAAAACATTTTTTAAAAAAATATATTACAACATTGTCCACATCCATTAATGAATGGCACTTAAACTCTGATTGTTTTAGCTATCAGAACTGGCTTAATACTCACATATTTGTTGAGACTAGGTGGAATATTAGCCTTCAGCCTAAGCTGCCACTTCAGTTGTCTACTTAACAAAATATTTTTAATATCGCCTCCTCTGACATTATTTCTGATGACATCAATAATGCTAAATTTAAAACCACAAAAGGATGGACATAACTCTGAATGCTTGAACAATGCACTAGTATCTTTACCTGTCTGCATGTCGTAAGTATGTTCATATATTCTATCTTTAAATGCTCTCTCAGTTTTTCCTATGTAAAATGCAAAGCATCTCACACATATGGCCAGGTATACCAACATCTTAGTCCTTTTCTTGAAAATTCCCTTGGAAATTATTTTTTCCTTGGGAAAAAAACTTTTTAAGTATAAATGTTTGGAAATTGATAATTGATATTTGCACTGTTGTGTGAGTCATAAACTGGTTCCACATGATTTAAGAATGTTCAGATATCCTTTTGGAATTGTTTATTCACAGGATGTGATACAAGATTTTCATAATTTTTTTGATGTTTGTGGGTTAGGACTTATTAACAGACTCATTAAATATAATGATTCAACTATGGTAACAATACATAGTGATATTAATAAATTAAATGAAGATATTCTTAAGGATTTAGTTTTTCCCGAATATGAACAATTGTATAGAAAAGTGTTGGATAGGACTGATAAAAGAGTGTCCAATATTTTTCTTAGGAAACAGAAGAAATTTATAAGGGACAAACAACAATATTGTGTCGGTAAAGTTTATCCGGGTCCTATGCATAACAACAAATATCAATATAAAAATAAGGTTAATGAGAACTTTAATAGAGACACACATGTTTCTGCAAGTTCTTTGGTTGATGAAAGGGACCACATTCATGACAGGGAGGTACCAATTGATAGAGCTATTAATAATAATAGACCATTGGATGAGTTAGACTCTTTCTCAAAGCCACACGACCATTTTTTATTACCCCGAAGGTCAGAACGACTGGCCAGCAAGACCAGGTACCCATTGGATCCAGGCCATCCATGCAATGGCTATGGGACGAACTATGGATGGAAGAAGATGGGGAAGAAGGGGAAATAGTGGTAGTGGATGGCACAGAGGGTATTGTGTCTGAGTATAAAGGATTTAAGATTTTCAACTACACTACTTATACTCTAGGGAAACAACATTTCAATTTATTTTCTAAAGGAATTAAGTTTGTTAAAAGCAACTATGGTGATATAGCAAACATCTTGGTCGACCTTAAGTTATATTTAAGGAAGTTAAATTTAAGTATGGTTTTTAAAAAAATGAAAAAGAAAAAAATAGTAATTTGCAGGGTTTAGCAGGGAGCAGTACTTTCAACCCACCTCTTCATCCTGTTTTATTGATGTATGAAAAGATTGTGACAGAAGAAGTATATGAAGCACACACCAGGCATAAGGTGAACATAGGACCATACAGTCTAAGTGAGGAAGAGGAAAAACTTCTTTACCATTTACAATGGCAGAAATAATTTTGCATCATGAAGCCCAATAAGGGAGGGGGTGTCATACTGTATGGTATTGAAGAATATAACAATGTAATTACTAATATTTTGCTCGACTCCAACATTTACTCCCCTGTTTCTATTAATGAAATCCATATAGCTTTCAGGAGAATTGATTCACTTTTGGAAGAGTATTTGGTAGAGAGTAGGATTGATAGTAAGACTTATCAGTTCCTGAGAGAAATTAATCCTATTATTCCCAATTTTTTGGAGTTCCCAAGGTACATAAATCCATAAGAGAACCACCATTTAGACGCGTAGTATCTGCTAGAAATTCAAAAACTCATCCTCTAGCAGTTTATGTTGATTATTGTACTAAGGAGATTTTAGTCAAAACAGAACATCTTATTAAGGATTCTTGGGAATTTTTGAGCAAATTGACCAAAGACGTATGGAGTGAGGACTGCATTTTCCTCACTATTGAAGTTAAAGATCTTTTCACCTGTATTCCTCGATGTACAGGATATGAATACTTCAGTGATAGTATCAATAAATATTCTTCTTTACCCAAGGATCACATTTCATTAATTCTGGAACTTTTGGAGGTTGTTCTTGACTACAACTATAGAAGTTTTCAGGAAGAATACTTCCAACAGCTTAGTGGGGTAGCCATGGGGGCAGCATGTGCCCCCATTTACGCTAATTTAGTGATGTTAGAATGGGAGAATAGGTATGTGTTCAACAGTCTTTTCCAAGAAAATATAAAGTTATATCTTAGATTTCTTGATGATATTTTTATATTATGGGAAGGGACTAATGAAACTCTTGTACTGATCATGCAATATTTGAACACAAGTACCAACTTTCTCTCTTTCACACACACACATGGCATAATGATAGTATCAACTATCTTGATATAACCCTTTCTAAAATTAATAAAGGGTTTAAATCTAAAATTTATCATAAAGATACTTGGTGTAATAGCTTTCTGCACTATGAGAGTCATCATCCTACATTCCAAAAAAGAAGTTTTATAAAAGGACAAGCAGTTAGAATAGCAAGGATGACCTCAGATTTAATGATTTAAAGAGAGAATTTATCTTTTTAGAAAAACATTCATAGAAAGGGGATATCCTTTGAATTTGGTATGTGAAATACTTAGAGGAGCCTATGAGGAATGGGGGAAGAAATATAAGCCTTTGTTGGGTCAACCTTTTACCATTATGGAGACGCAAAGTAGAGAGGTAAAGAATTTTCAGGGGGCATGTATAACAAAGTTTTCTACGTTTTCCGATATGTTCACCAACATTATCAGTACCAACTGGAGTGTGCTAAAAACTAATAAAGATCTTTATGAAGCAGTAGGACCAAAACCTACATTCATATATAGGACAGGAAAAAATTTCAAGAGAATGTTTGAACAGATAGATAGTAATGTTCAAACAATAAATAAAGCTACTACCTCGTGTTTTTGCACTTTTAAAATCTGTTTTTTGCCTAGTTCAACTGGTAGGCTATATACTCAAGTCCGCTAGCCGAATTAAAGCATTTACTATGTTTCTTTACATAATATCTGTTACTATTTGAAAAAAAAGAAGAAACAAAAAACAATCTTTGTTTCCTGCCTTTTCTGAACTAGAATAGTCCAGTCTTCAGGTATTGCTGATCTCTGGGCTGTGTCATAGTATCTGTGTTGCCCATATCCTTATTTGGATAGGGGGAAGCTTCTTTGTTCACCAATGAGAGTGGGAAGCTCTGAGCAGCCTATCTGTCCCTTGAGGAGTGGTTCCAGCCCAGTAACTTGTAGCTTATTGGCCGTTTTGGGCCATTTCCTATCTCTTTCTAACTCCCTGCTTTAAAGCCTGCTTTCGCGCGCTTTTGCGCTTGTAATTGACTCAGCACAGCTCCTCGTGGTGTCCTGCAGAGTTCTACAAGCAGCAGCGAGTGGAAGAGTGACTTTCCATTGATTCTAAGTATTTTTTCTGCCTCCTTATTTGCGACTAAATAAGCTCTGCAAATTTGTTTTATTGCATTTCTGCCTGTATTTTTGTGTTTTTGCACTTTTAAAATCTGTTTTTCACCTAGTTTAACTGGTAGGCTACACACTCAAGTGCGCTAGCCGAATTAAAGCATTTACTGTGTTTCTGTACCTAATATCTGTTACTATTTGAAAAAAAAGAAAAAACAAAACAAAATCTTTGTTTCCCGCCTTTTCTGAACTAGAATAGTCCAGTCTTCAGGTATTGCTGATCTCTGGGCTGTGTCATAGTATCTGTGTTGCTCATATCCTTATTTGGATAGGAGGAAGCTTCTTTGTTCACCAGTGAGAGTGGGGAGCTCTGAGCAGCCTATCTGTCCCTTGAGGAGTAGTTTCAGCCCAGTAACTTGTAGCTTATTGGCTGTTTTGGGCCATTTCCTATCTCTTTGTAACTCCCTGCTTTAAAGCCCGCTTTAGCAAGCTTTTGCGCGAATTTGAGCATAGCGCAGCATCGGGCAGCGCTGGTTAATCAGGTTTAAACTATTCCCGGCTCCACAAAGTCTACTCTTCACTTTTTCCCTTGGAAATGCTCTAACTCTCAACTTAAACACTCTATTCTCAATCTAAAACCCTGTACTTGCTCATAAAAACAATGTTTAAAAGTGAAGCACTAATAAACTAAAAAAGCACTACATCCTCATATACTCCCCTTGAGTACTTTATCCCCTATTGGTTCTTTTTGTCTCAGTTACAAAGGAGTTCCCTATACTATTCTAGCGTGTCCAAAGGTCAGTTGTTGGTTTCCTCTCCAGTCCAGCTGCCGAATCTGGGAATCTTGAGGCAATGTTACAACTGCCTCATGTACACAGACAACCCTCTCCTCCTCCCAACAAGTGCAAATATATGTGAGAGATGCAACCATATAGCCAAACTGGAGGCTGAGCTCTCTTGACTCAGTACTGGCGTAACCAGTTAGGAGGACAAGGCAACCACACACACCACAAATCCAGTCTCACATAGACCTATCACAACTGCAAACCAAACACATAAACACAAAAAAACATACTCGGAGGCTCTAAATAAAAATCTGCCAAAGCAGCAGAGACCTCCAAAGCAGACATCCAAGCAACCGCTACCCCAAAACAAAACTCATGCAACACAGAGCTCACAAAGTCAGTGTGCCAAACAGTCACAGCCCTTAAGGCTTAACAACATACCTGATACACTTGTAATAGGTGACTCTATAGTCAGACACACTAACGTCCCACTCACCAGGCTGAACAAGGAAAAGGTCACAGTGAGCTGCCTGTCGGGTGCTAGAATCCGCCACATAACACAAGCACTCAGGTCACTCCAAAGCAAGTACAAATATGACTCAGTCATTGTCCATGCTGCTGTGAATGACCTGAGATGTACCTCCCTGGACTACATGAAAAGAGACATAGAGGAGCTCTCTGATCATGTAGCCCAGGCCGGTATGACCCTGACCTTGAGCAGCATCTTACCCTCACCAAGAATGATGCCACAGTATAAAGACAAAATGATCAATTTCAACAATTGGCTTAAGTATTGGTGTCATTCTAAGGGGATCCAGTGTCTGTCAGCCTGGAATGACATGCTCGACAAGCCACGTTGCTTCGCAAGGGACAGCTTGCACCTGTCACCCCTGGGCTTTCGGATATTGGCAAAGGCTCTTGCCACCCCCATAGTGCCTTTTTTAGGCAAGACTCAAAAGACAAACCCACCTCCTTTGACAACATAATTATAAAGAAATTAAGGGTAATGCTGAAATGCCAGAAGTCTAAACCTCAAGATGCATGCTCTCGAAGCCCTCTTCAGTATGGAGAACATCGATGTCTGTGCAGTGACAGAAACCTGGTTCAAGGCTCCCAAGAGCACCCCAGCACTACCAGGTTATACCTCATATCATGCTTTTTGGCCCCAAAACTCAGACCGAACCACAAAAGGAGGGGGAGTATCCATATTCATCAAGGATACCCACACTTCCAGGTTAGTGGCATTGCACGAAGCATTGGAGACCATCCATGTGCAACTAACAGTGGGCAAAACTGCCTTTCAGTTTGTAGCATGCTACAGACCACCCTCTCAAACCCAGGAACCCCACTCGGCCTTCCTGAAGACACTGGAGAATATGAAGGTCTCTCCAAACACCATCATATTGGGGGACTTCAACTACCCAAACACAGACTGGGAGCATTACTCAAGCCCCAACACCCTAGCCCAAAGGTTCCTAGAATTCATAAACTCAAATGCTATGGAACAACTAGTCACCACTCCCATGAGAGGGGAAAACATACTAGATCTGATCATCACCAACATGGGAACACAGTGTTCCATACCAGAAGTATGCCCCTCATTGGTAAGATCGGACCATAAATTAATCTCACTGGAAATTCACATCCTGCCCCCACCCCCAGCACAGAAGACCACAGTGAAGAACTTCTCAAAAGCTAACTTCACACTTCTTAAAACCGAAGTGGAATCCTTCATGGGCCCCAGGCCAGTGGAAACTACAGCCCAATCTGCTGAATCCTTTATAAACGCATTCTATGGACACCTCCAGGAATGCATGGATCATGCAATCCCAAATAAAACCAAGACCCAATCCCCCAAAGGCAGGCATTCTGTCTGGTGGACTCCAGCCATAAACAAGCTATACAACAGAAGGAAGAAGCTACTACATGATAGAGCAAAATCCCTAAAAGGGAAGGCATCTCTGATCAGTACTAGCAAAAAACTACAATCACTCATAAACTCTTCCAAGGCCAGCTTCGAGAGAAAAATTGCATAAGACACTAAAGATAATCATAAGGCTTTCTTTAGTTATGCTAGAAACCTGGGTGGCAACTCCCAGATATGCTCAGAGTTAGTCCATAATGACAAAAAATACACTGAACTCACAGACATTGCCAACATCCTGGCATACAGGTTCAGTGCAAACTTCTCTCCCCCCTCCCCCCCAAAAGGACAAATATTTATCCCAGCACAGTGTTGCCTCCCTGACATCTCAGATGCCCAGGTGAGAGCCGCCCTCTCCAAAGCAAAAAACACAGCATCAATGGGACCAGACGGTGTCCTGGGCTGCGTGCTACATGAACTTCAAGAAGAGCTAAACCCTCACATAAAGCTGCTGTTCAATCTCAGCCTTACTACAGGATATGTACCCAAAGAATGGTGCACAGCAACAGTGGTCCCACTCCACAAAGGAGGTGCTTCTACGGACCCTGGAAACTACCGCTCCATAAGCCTGACTAGCCTGGTCTGCAAAGCTATGGAGAGGATCATTATGGATCTCATAAACAAAGACATTGGGGACCTATAGACACTGGATCACACCCAATTCGGCTTTGTTAAGGGCAGATCCTGCCTCTTGAACCTAGTTGACGTCTTTGAAACAGTCACCAAGGCCATTGATGAGGGAAAGGTAGTTCACACAGCCTACCTGGACATCGCAAAAGCCTTTGACACAATACCCCACTCGGGCATCATAGACAAACTCTCCAGCTTAAATATAAACCCCTATGTCATAAGATGGGTTGTAAACTGGCTCAAGGACAGAACCCACATGGTCAGAATTGCTGGAGCCATGTCAGACTCTAAACCAGTTACAAGTGGCGTCCCACAGGGCTCAGTCCTGGGACCTCTCTTATTCGGTATATATTTTTCTGAGGTACAGGCTAACACGGGAGGACTGTGGCTGACCAAGTTCGCAGATGAATAAAAACTGGGCACCATAATTGACTCCCCAGCTGACACAAGCATCCTCCAAAAGGGTCTCATAGAGATGGATAACTGGTGCCAGAGCCATGGCCTTAAACTAAACGCCAAAAAATGTATAGTCATACCCTTTGGCAAAAACAAAGTGCCCACAAATTACCACATAGGTGGTAATCCATTAAGTACGGAAGAAGTAATTAGGGACCTGGGGACCCAAGTTGATAGTAACCTCTCCTTTGACAACCACATTGCCAAAGTGGTTAGAAAGACCTTCTATATAGCCCACCTTATCATAAAAGGATTCACATCTAGATCAAGGGAGGCCATTATGCCTCTCTACTCATCCCTCATCAGGCCCATAATTGAGTACAATGCCCCATTTGGGATGTACCTTACTCGACACCTGCAGCAACTAGAAAGACCCCAAAAGTACCTCACAAAGAGGATCAAGGGACTCAAACAGATGCCATATGCTGCTCGGCTAAAGAAACTCCAGCTCTACTCAGTTGCATACCGCCTACTCAGAGGCGATCTATGCCTGACATACAAAGCCATGTCCAACCCGGAATTAATGGACATGCTCCACCTCAGAAAATCCAAATCCTTTAGAGCTACACGCTCAAGAGACTTGAATCTCAGCACAGAAATAAATAGGACATGCTGGTGGGACAGATTCATAACCCAGAGGCTCCCTTCACTCTGGAATAGAATCCCAGTCCATGTTAGGCAGAGCCCCTCACTGACTCTCTTCAAGAAGAATCTTGACGAGTGGATGGGAGATCGTAGGTTTACCCCGGGGATCACTTCTGTGTTACTGCCAGACAGAGGCACAGTAAACTAACCTTAATAAGGGTACAGTAAACTCATTCCAAGGGGTGGCGAAAGCCAAACACACTCTGGCTAGGCTTGTAAATGCCCTAGGGCAGATAGCCTAGTATGAACCTATGAACCTATGTGGAAGCTGTAGTCAATGTCCATACATTATTAAGGAAGCATACATACGCTTGAATAATGGGCTGAATAGTTTTGTAAAATTCTGCAAAGGCAATTGTAGAACTAAGATGTTGGTATACCTGGACATATGTGTGAGATGCTCTGCATTTTACATAGGAAAATCTGAGAGAGCATTTAAAGATAGAATATATGAACATACTTACGACGTACGGACAGGTAAAGATACTTGCGCATTGTTCAAGCATTCAGAGTTATGTCCATCCTTTTGTGGTTTTAAATTTGGCATTATTGATGTCATCAGAAATAATGTCAGAGGGGCTGATATTAAAAATATTTTGTTAAATAGAGAACTGAAGTGGCAGCTTAGGCTGAAGGCTAATATTCACCTGGTCTCAACAAATATGTGAGTATTAAGCCAGTTCTGATAGCTAAAGCAGTCAGAGTTTAAGTACCATTCGTTTATGGATGTGCACAACGTTGTAATATATTTTTTAAAAAATGTTTTTGTGTTATGTTACCATTTAGTATGCATGGGTATGGCAGATACAAGTTATCTATCATGCAAAATATTTTTTCAGTTTAACATATTTTAAATGTCAGTGTTTCTTTAAATCTTAATTGAGTGTATTTGTGAAGAGCTTTATAAGAATTGTGTAGTGCCTGTGTCATTGTATCTGAAGAAGTCTTTTAACTAGACGAAAGCGCTCATACATAAAGTTTTTTACACCTCTAGACTAGTCAAACAGTATGATTTTCTTAAGCTGCTCCTTGTCCAATTAACTATAGGCAAAGACCCCTGCCTCATCATAGCTAGCTATATGTCCCTTACCATGAAACAGGAAAAACTTACTGCATACCTGGACCTACTGGAGTCACTTGCCATACAGCTCAACACCTTGTCATGGGTGATTTTACTTATCTTACCATTGACTGGGAAACATAGATGACCACAAACATGCTGGCTCAGAGGTTCTCATTTACTGAATTCTCACTTGTGGCATAGGAAAATTTACATTTATACAAAAGTAGTCAAACTGTATTAACAAATTAACATTCACAAACATTATACTTTACATATCTTGTTGTATATCATATAAACTAAGTAACATTACATAAATGATTCAATTATTGCCCCTTTTTTTTAAACAAGAAACATCTTTATTAAACCATCACTTACTACATAAGTAATCATACATTTATTTAAATGAAAACAAACCACACTAACACAATCCTAGTTGCAAGCATTTTACATCAAAACCATACTGACACACTCCCAGTTGCAAACATTATATATCACTTATAATCTACCCAATCATTTTCAGTCAAACATTACAAAGCTCATTTAAGTCCTACCTTCTTGTAAACCTCATTCTTCCCTTGTATGTATTGTTGCCACAATTCCCATTTTTCCTACGTAGTTTGCTCCTACCCTTTTCTAAAGATGTCAGTTCCAGTTGTTTTATCTCTGTTACTATCTTCACTACTTCTAATATAGTTAGTTTAGATTTTGATTTCCATTTTCAAGTAATTGCTTTTTTGGCAGCCACCATAATTAGACACAGCAAAGCCTTACCATGTCTAGGCAATTCCGATTTGTATCATAGCTCAGAAAAATCATCTCCCTCTTCACACCACTTCACCCACCAAGCATCTCTGACAGTGCATCCTGCAGAGAATCTTTAAAGTCTGCCAACCCACCACACTCCCAGAAAATGTTCCCAAGTACCTCTTTCTTCCCCATCACACCTCCAACATTTGCTGTCTACCTGAGGAAAAAATTCTCTGGAGTCTACTTGGGGTATAAAAATATCAATGTAAACATTTCCAAGAAAAATCCTAAATTTTCTAGATTTTGTTGCATATTTGTGAGACATACCTATATCCTCCCATTGTTTCTTTGTGAATTGCTTATCCAGTCTCTCTTCCCAATGCTTTCTAACCTTCTCTGATTGATTCTTATAGATATCTTGCAATAGTTTATATGCTCTACTAATTATTCCTTTTTAATGACAGTTTCTCTTCTTGATTCTGCTAAAAACTCTACCAGTGATAGTACTTTGTTTATGACCCCTATTTCTTTCTCTTTGCCTATACTCTGATATCAACTCATGATAAGGAAGGCAATCTCTAACCTGCAGTCCAAACAGATTCTTGCTTCTTACCATTCTATTACCTTTCCCTGTAGTTATTTGTTCCCAGTACCTTGGTTCTTTTACCAGTTTTCTCCAACAAATTCCAGTTCCCTCTTGCCTGTTGTCTATATCCCTAATTTCAGTCGCCCCTATTGGCACAATCTTCTTTCTCCATTCCAGTGTTGGCTTAGTTCTTTGAATATTTTCTGCTACTTTATGGATATAATATTATATATGACTATTGTTATTCTCCTTAAAGGCATGCATCCAAAACCCCAGTTTCTCCTTGTTTCTTGAGCTTCCCCCTGTTTCAACATCATCCCTTTCCACTCTGAATTATAGTTTTCTGTTTGAGTTATGTATAGGAACATTAACTGTGTAGCCCTGAAATACCCCTTCAAAATGGGTAATCCAAATCTGTCTTGTTCTACTGGAAGAATCAACTTATCCCACTAGACTCTTGCCATCTTCCCCTTCCAGATGAAGTCCTTCAGCCTTTATTAATTGCTATCCACAATTGGCTCAGAGGTTCTTGGATTTTGTCAATGCAAATGATCTAGAAAAGCTAGTCAGCACCCACACAAGAGGCTGAACTGTCCTGGACATAATGCTCAATAACATGTGAGAGCATTGCACCCCCCCCCCATGTGTGATGTCCTCCCTTGATCGATGTAATTATAAGACCAGGCACCCCATCAAGCTCAAAAATGCTTAATAATTTTTCAAAGACAAATTGCCTCCTACTAAGTGATGATATTAGAAGTTTCAAAGCCCCCTCAAACACAGATAACATGGACAGAGATACAGAGATGTACACCAATGCCCTGTATAACCACTTAAGCAGTTGTATGGAATTGGCTGTACTTGACTGGATTAAACCAGATCTTGCCAAAAAAACAAGCAACCCTCATGGACCCCTATTATAAACAGGCTATACAACAAGACAAAGAAACTAATGTCCAAGAACAAGAGGAAAGTGACTCAGCAGAGGAAGAAATCCCTCTCTAGCTTAAACAAACAAATTAGAGATCTTGTGAAGTCCTTCAAAGCTAATTATGAAGCAAAAATAGCATCCTTAGCTAAGGAAAATTACAAGGCATTCTTTAACTACATCCAAAATCTAAAGGGAAATACCAGGCTATGCACTGAACTAGTTGTGGATGGCACCATTCATACTCAGTCAGAGGTAATAGCCAACCTGCTAGCTGACAGATTTGTAGCAGACTTCACCCCCCATGTCCCCTCCAGTCATCGCCTAAAGTATACCTGCCACCATTCCTGAGCCTATTATCTCAAGAGAGCAGGTCATCTCAGTGCTCTCCAATGACAAAAATACAGCATCATTGGAACCAGACAACATCCCAGGTTGCCTTTTAAACAACTTAAAACATGATTTAGCAGACCCACTTGGATCCCCATTTCACCACAACCTGCAAACTGGCTATGTTCCAGTGGAATGGAGGACAGCAACAGTATTCTCTATGCACTAAGGGGGACCATCAGCCTACCCTGGGAATTATAGACCCATAAGCTTGACTAGCTTCATATGCAAGGCCATGGAAAGAATCATTATGGACCTTATTAACAAGGACATGTGTAATCTCAAAACTCTGGACCCAACCCAGTTCAGCTTCGTTAAAGGTAGATCATGCCTGTTAAACATGGTTGACTTCTTTGAGAAAGTCACAAAGGCCCTGGATGAGGTAAAAACAGTGCACACCACCTATCTTGACCTAGCCAAGTCATTTGACAGAGTCCCCCACTCAGGTGTTATAAAGAAACTCTCCCAAATGGGAATTAACCCCTACATTACTAGATGGGTAGTCAGCTGGCTCACTGACTGGATACAGACTGTCAAAGTACATGTCTTCACCTCTTGCAAAAGACCAGTCATCAGTGCATACCACAGGGTTCTGTGCTGGGCCCCTCACTGCACTGAATGTATTTCTCAGAAGTTCAGGCAAGCTTGGATTGCCTGTGGCTGACCAAATTTGCTGATGATTGCAAATTGGGAGCAAGCACTGAGTCCCCCAACAATGTTAATATACTGCAGACAGGGTTAACGCAGACAAAAAATTGCTGCCAAAGTCACAGAGTCAAGATAAATGCAAAAAAATGCATTATTATTCCCTCTGGGAAAGCTGATATCCCTGCTAATTACATTATAGACAGCACCCCCTAAGTTTAGACCCAGTGGTATGTGATCTTGGTACTCAGGTTGATAGCAATCTGAACTTTGACCACCACATATCCACAGTAGTAAAGAAATCATTCTATGTGGCACATCTTATAAGTAAAGGCATCGCATCTAGATCTAAGGATGTTAGAATTCCATTATACTCGTCAATCATCAGACCAGTAATTGAGTACAATGCTCCCTTTTGCATGTACCTCACCAGATACCTGCAACAATTGAAGAGACCACAGAGGTTCCTCATCAAGAAATTACAGGATGCACAAAACAAGTCTTACTCGGAAAGACTGAAAGTCCAGTCACTGTACTGTGTCTCCTACAGGTTGCGAAGAGGTGATCTTTGCTTGGCTTACAGGGCAGTCTCTGAACCAGCCCTAATGGGAATGCTACACATTCATAAATCAAACTGCATGAGGGTTACTCACTCCAGGGATCTTAACCTAGCCTCTGACATGAACAGCTTATGCTAGAGAGATAGATATATCTCCCAGAGACTACCACTTCTCTGGAACAAGCTTCCAATTAATGTGAAACAGAGAAATTGAGCTTCTTCCTGACCCTGTTCAAACACAATATAGATCAATTGATGGGTGATTGCAAATTCACTCCTGGTGTGTCACCCATGTCCCTCCTGGACAGAGGAAGTTGGTATTAACTACCATAGACGCTTACCTCTATGAACTTCACTCACCTAACCACTGACAACTGGGGCAAATTGAGATGAATATGGCTAAGCTTGTAAGGGCTCTAGCGCCATTAGCCTAGTAGCCTTCTGTGAGACTATGAATCTATATGCTAAAAGAATAGATACAAAATTATTTTTTGTTATATGGGTTATATGGAATGAAAGAAAAAATTAAATTATGTTTAATGATAAATAGATTTTAGCAACAATATTAAGTAAAATCAGATGGTGGTTTGGAAAAGGACTGTAGGGGTCTAATAGGGATGAGAATTTAGTATGATTATAAAAGAAGTTATGAATATGTAGAAACAGATTTATATATTCATATATTTGTACATATGGAAATATTTTGTAAATAAGAGTTATGTTTGTGTATTAATAAAGGACCACTACTCTTTTCAGTAAGTGCCATGAGATCTTTTACATCCACCTGAGAGACAACCAACTCAAGAAGATGGAACTTCGACTTACCACCTGATCGAAAGGAAGATTATATGATGTGAAAGGGTGTAGTATGAAAGACTCAAGTGAATGCTTATTTATTAAATGTAGCAGAATTAGAGATTATGAGGGTAGACTACTGAAGATTTTAGTGAAAATGTGTTAGAAAATATTAACAAGAGTAAGGCATTGTATTGTTATTAAAGAAAAAGAACTAATAAAATAGTGATGATTTGTTTGTGTTTTTATGGAGTGAAAGTGAAATAATATTTTATACAATAAGATATGGAACAGGTATTAAGTTATTAAGAAAAGAAGATTTTGGTTGTGGCAAGAGGAGTCAAGAGGTTGAAAATATGGACGTTGTTTTCATTAACAAGAGGTTGAAAATACTGAAGTTGTTTTCATTAACAGGATTTATATGTGTAAATATGTAAATATTGTATAAATGTAATTAAGTACCCTTAGTCTTTTTTTTAACAAGTGCCATAGGATCTTTTACATCTACCTTAGCTACCAATACAGGCAGATAGAACCTCGGTTTAATGTCTCATTTGAAGTGCAGCACCCCCTTTATGCTCTACTACATTGTCATTACTGAGAATAATAAATCTAAGTACCTGGTGTAGGAACAGAAACCAAAGCCTTCAGATCCAGAATCACATGCAAATGTGCTATCTTTTGAGCAGGCGACATTGGCCAAATAAGGTTTTCTAGGAAGAAAATATAAGGTCCACTAACAATTTTGGCTCAAAGAAGGCTAGATTTCAATCACAAAATTATGATTCCATTGGAGACACATTGGCTTTCTAGAATCTTTTATTGAAACTCATCATTTGAGGAACTGCTTTACCATAACCAAGCATCAACAGCCGAAAGT
The DNA here is from genome assembly GCF_019279795.1 of Protopterus annectens. NCBI lineage: Eukaryota > Metazoa > Chordata > Ceratodontiformes > Protopteridae > Protopterus > Protopterus annectens. The sequence continues at coordinate 1,946,526,850 of NC_056741.1, forward strand.
TTTTCCTTTTAGATTTTCTTTTGCTAGTTTTTCTGCCTTCTTGAAATGTATATAGCACTTCTTTAGAACTGGATCTTAAAAGATTATCAGGCTGAGGTTTAGATCAAGGTGCAGTAGAGCTCCTTTGTCCTTAATTAGGAGGGTATATTGCTGTGGAAGCATAAGAGAATCATCTCTTCTTATTTGTAATAACTCTGATAACCACAGTTGTTTGGTTGGGGGGGGGCATAACAGAAGAAGCTTGGCTTTGCTCATTCTGATCTTATATACATTATGGGACTCACAGTAACGGGAGGGAAGGTATACAGCATGTCCCATTTCCAAGGAATGTCAAAGGCATTCACTACTCATGCATTCTCATCATCATCATCATCATATTTCATTTTATACTTGTACAACTTCTAAGTATAAACCCTTTTGTTAACATGACAAATAAAAAAACAAATGCAGAAATACATGTTTCTGAAATACAGTGAAAGCATTTTCTTAAACATAAACTTAGTTAAATGAAATGTAACCTTGCTAAAATTCTTTTTCAGCAAAAACAGTAGCCATTAAAAAAATCTGGACTTTCCTTTCTCCTAAAAACTGCAAAACTCAGAATAAATAGCAATGTAGCTTCTGTTGCTCTGGATAGAACAGTCAGATATAGTGAATAATGAAGTAGGATCTGCAAAATGAAAAACTTGTGTATGAATAGTAGCAAAAAATAATAAATTCTAGCAGACAATAAAAACTGATTTTTCAGTGTAAGTCAAAAAGATGGGCATAAAAAAACTTACATCAAATATTTTAGAATGGCATGGTATAGAGCCAAGTGTTTTTATGGGATTTCTAACTGCAGGTTGAATGAAGTATCAACTTGGCACCAAACAGAGGCAATTTTACATGGCATACACCTTAACCTCTTGGTTAACCCTTATTGATAGAATACATTCTGGCAAGCATATTAAAAAATGAAACAGTTTGTCTCCAGCTGTGTGACACAGTGTAGAAAAGTCCTGTCTATGACCCAGCCAATTTGAGTTCTGTTAGTGGCTTGAGCACTGGAACAGCTAGGCAGAAGGGGGTAGGAGTGAGTGTCAAATGGTGGCGTCCCTACACTGGGAAGAGGGACTGGTGGTACCATGTTAAACAATACAAGCAGAGGTTTGCAGTTTATACAACTATAACTAGAGATATAGACTTGGCATACCAAGCTAGTGATGCTTATTAGCATTTGGGAGTGTGGACTTATAAGTGGGAATATCATAGGAGGCCTTTGTGATAATGTATGCAGTCATATCAGCCACTGGTGTGGATAAGGGCTTAATAAAAGAAACCTCTGATAGCTGCCTGACTAATTGCTTTTACTACTGGCTGTTGCCCTATAGCAAACAAAGGGACCTGGTGGCTGCCAGGCAGCAGGGGGATAAAAGGAATTTCTAAAAAAAAAATGGACTAGCTTAATTACACTACATGATCCATAAAAAAACAACTACTATCTAATTCTATACCTAATTTAAATAAATCTAACTACCCAATTAATAAGTAGTTGGTCCTTATCAACAAGAGAACATTTGAATGTAAATAAAAATATGTACTTTATTTTTGTCATGACTACTTGTAAACAAAACAATATTGCCAGCATAAAGGAGTATATCAGAGCTTAGCTTTACCACCTAGTGGACTTAACAGAGAAAAATGGTACACTCCTCTTTTGAGAGATAAAAACAGAGTAACATGTACCTTATCTGGTACAGCAGCTTCTGATGGATATATAAGAACATCATCATTCAGTGGCATCTGACTCAGCTGCTATGTTTTGCAGAGCTAGAAGACTATCACCATGTGCGACCACATATAACAGATTGTATAAATCTATAAATACACTTAACCCTGCCTTTAAGGAATTATAGCTACAACTTTTTTTCATAAGAATCTAAAACAAAACTTCCACAGTATGATGCAAAGAGGTCCATCAGAGTGCGATATTATTTAGTGAAAGGAAAAATACTGGTCCTGCTTAACTTTTTTTTCACTATGCTTTGGAATGATGAGATATAAAAGGCCTGGTGGTGCATCCCATCTGGGAAGCCAGTTTCTCCTCTATCATCACCAGTTTGTTCAGGTGGCAAAAGTCAGTGGCCCCCTTGTTTGTTTACATACTGCATTACAGTGGTGTTGTCTGTAATGATCCTTTGAGTACTGGGGTTCAGAACTGACCTAAATGATCTTAGAGCCAACATTAAAGCGAAAATTTCCTTCAAACTGATATGCTTTTACAGCATGGATTTGTGCCTTGTTTCCTGGATTTTCAACTGCACTAAATGTGCCACCCAGGAAAAGTCTAAGACACCTGACATCTGCATCCCCTGTGACACCACTATAGACATGCCCTGGTTGCATTCTGCTTGTTAGGCTCACCACGAAAATCCTTTCCTGAAAAAGGGGATTGGAGAAATCATCTAGTGCAGAGGATGGTGCTGTCTCCACGTGATGTGTCATTACATTTTTCTTCAGGGTAGCCTGGCTAAAGGGACCATTAGGATAGAAAATGGTTTATGTTTTAAGGCCCTGAGGAGTCCCTTTGCTGACATCTGAGATCTCTGTGCAAATCCAATAAACACACTTTCAGCAGGAGCACTCTGCCTATGGGGAAAATAAAATTAACCATTGTTTATGACAAACAGAACTCCCAGGAAAAAAAGTTTTGACCTCACTGAAATCAGACTCGATTCTGGTAGGTTCAAGGAGAAGCCTAGCTTGGTCAAACAGTACACTAAGTAACCTCAGAAAGTACTCCACTAAAGGTGCTTGAATCAGACAGCCATCCAAGTAAATGTTGTGTGTATCTTGTGTCCTCAGATATGCAACCACTAGGTTCTAGGCATTTTGTAAATATCAATGGGGCTTTGAAAAGGCCAAAGGGCACAGAAATAAACTAATAATGATTTTGCCCCAGTTTGAACCTGTGATATTGTCAGTGATCCTTGTGAATGGGAATGTGGAGGTATGTGTCCTTTAGGCTCAGAATGACCAAAATGCTCTCAGGACCAGTAAAAGCAACACACTGAAGGATTAGTCTACTGAATTTAGCCATCCTTAAGAACTTCCTTAGCTTTGGCAGGTCCAGAATTGGTCTCCATAAGCCATCCTTCTTTCAGACAAGAAAAAGCCTAGAATAAAAAAAATTCCCCTGCTCCACCAGATAAACTGTTTCTACTGCTCACAAGAGATAAGCTGGTTGAACAAAAGGAGTGCAAGATAAGTCTGGTCCTGAGGAACTGGTGGCATTTCCATGAAGGGAGCTTCTATAATGAACTCCATTTTGTAGCCTACTGATATAATTTATGTAACTCACCTGTCAGTAATAAGGATGAACCAGTTATGCTTAGATAGGAAGGAGGATGGAGAGAAGAAGGGAATAAAAGAGGGAGTGGAAAGGGTTGAATGCATAGTCAGTACCTAGCACTTTCTTCTTGAAGGGGAAGGACTTATTTCATCTTTCCTGCTCTTTTGTTTACCTCTTCCCTTGCCATCTATCTAGGTTCATCATTTTCTCAAATGTCTTTGTCTAAACTTGTCTGCTTTGGCTTTATTCTGTAAAGGAGACATTGATGATGTACCATTTTACATCCATTGGCTTGTCTGTAATCTTAAGAAGGCATGATTTCTAATAACACCACCAAGAACTGTTGCTCTGCTGCAAGTATCCACTGTGACATAACAGCATCTTCTGGCATGCTTACCTGTCTTGCAGGCAGTTTGATCAATTTACATATCCTTTCTATCAAAGACTCATATGTGATCTCTGAAGCCATACCCTCAATTTGCTGCACAGTACTCCACTGATACTTTATTAGATTCATTTGGCAGTTATTGATATCAGAGTATAGGCAAAGAGAAAGAAATAGGGGGGGTACAAAATTAAAGACCAGCACTGGTAGAGTTTTTAGTAGAATCTAGAACAGAAGCTGCCATTAAAAAAGGAATAATTAGTAGAGCATATAAAATATTGCATGATAACTATAAGAATCATCAGAGGTTAGAAAGACTGGGAAGAGAGATTGCATAAGCAATTCACAAAAAAACAATGAGAGGATATTTGTATGTCTCCCAAGTCCCAAATATGCAACAAAATCTAGAAGATTTAAGATTTTTGCTTGGAAATGTTTACATAGATAAAGAAAAAGAAATTTCTTAAATGATAAATAAAATCTTATTGCATAAGACCTCCAGCTGCAGACAAAACAAGAAAGACAAAAACTTTCCCTGTTCTGTGCATACGTAATATAACAGAAGATGAAGTTCCAGATGAAATACCCCAACACACTAATTTTTCAACAAAAAGGCATTACATTTTCTGTATCCACTGTTCAAGAAGCAAGAAATGCTTTTCTTAATGCATTGAATGTAATACCTGATGCTGAAGCTTCTAAACGCTGATCTTATTCCTGGGCTGCTGTCATATGCATGATTTGGTATTTCTTTGGCTTCTTATTTAAGGTTGTGATGTGCTATATATCTTGAATTGTTTTGTGAATCCATGCCTTTTTGTTTTTGTCATGCGAACTCCTGGTCAGAATTCTTAGTTGGTTTTATTATCCACACAAAACATTTTCAGTGTCACGCACCTACAATGGCTCTCCAGCAACAGCGTTTCACTTTCCCAGGCTTTCCCATCTTCTTAAAGTGACACGATCAGTCATTTAATACCCAAAGGTGTTTAGACATTTAAATCACTGCAGCAACAATCACCAGCAGTTCAGTGGTACCCTGGAAATGAAGATTAAAATCAGGTTTAATATATTGAAATGATAAATACTCTTCTCTGTTGTTTTAATTGTATTTAAATAGTGTGGCAAGAAAGAAAGTTACCACTCTGGGAGATTTGCATTGCAGAGAGAACAAACAACCTATAAATAAGTGTTTAACATAAATTACTCAATTACCAATCATTGTACAGTCTTTTGTTGTTATGTAGAATCAGAGCCCTACTGTTCTTTGTATTACTTAGCTCTAGTATTTGGACACTATTTGATGTGTGGGGCTGAATTGGTAATGGCTTCTATATGCAGTATTACGTATATACAAACAATGTTTCTAGAAATGAATGCTTCTTGTGAAAATCTTAAAAGTTTTATTAACCTTTTATATGTTAATTGAATAACAAGATACCATCTGCTGTATGGGGGAAAAATCTAGTACAAACATCTTTGTAATCTTATTTATTTATTATTTTACATTTGTTTACTGAGATAGTCCAACTGGACACATGCCCATGTATAGCGGAGGCCAGGGGAGAAAAGCTCCACATTCAGTACAGAAAAGCAAATAGCTGAACAATATGATAACAATATGATCATCTATACAGAAGCAAAAAATTGACAATAGATAAAAATACATTTGATACAAAAACCAAAAATTTGACATTAGATAAAAAATACAACTTTCGATACAGAAACAGAAATTGACACTAGATAAGCATTATAACTGACTATAGAGACAGAGACTACTTAGAAATAAATTAGTGTAAGTTTAGTATGAGCTAGTATAACTATTAGAAACTTGAGCAAAAAATAAAATTCTTGATACTGTAGAAAAAAATACAGTATGTATAACTGGAAATGAAGCTATCTGGGATGGTAGAAACAGAGAAGGTTAGGTAATGCGTGGACATAGCCAGGAGTTCATTAAGTGTAATTTAAGTAAGTTTTTGAACAGCGTAATAGTGGAGGCACAAGATAAAGCAGGAGGAAGGTTATTCCAGGATTTAGCTAGGTTATGGGAGAATAGTGTTTTACCTGCAGTGTTGTTAGCCTTAGCGATACAAAGGAGTGATTTGTCAGTGGAGCGAAGGGGAAGATTTGATTTTTAGGGCGTAAGTAGGTGACATAGTGCTGGGGTTCTATCGGGATGTCTCACAATATTGTAGGCAATGATTAGTTGAGGGTAATTTAGTAGTTGGGGAAATTCTAGCTATTGTAGTTCCTTTATAGCCTGACAGTGATGGGTTCTGAAAGTGCAGTTATTAGCAAACTTAGCAATTGTGTTGTAACATGTTACAAGTCTAGCCAGATCATGTTTTCTGATATGGGTAAGGATTGGTGCTGCATACATTAGAGTGGACAATAGATGGGTTTGGGCTTGGAAGATTCTTGCTTGTTTTGAGAAAAAATTTTTGTGTCTGTATAGTGTTCCAATTTGTTATGGACTTTTTTGATGGTTTTTGAAATGTGGACATCAAACTGTAGGTTTTGGTCAATTTCTACACCCAGGAGTTTGGTGTGATCAGAGGGGGTGATGATAGTACCATTTTTAGAAGTGAGCGAGAAGGGTAGACCAGTAGGAATAGATTTCTTGGGGGTGAAAAGAACTAATTTAGTCTTTTTGGGATTTAGGATAAGTTGGATCTGAATAATCCAACTTTCCATTAAGCTAAAGGAATCATGAGTGAGTTGTAATGTGGCAAGTGAGTGTGCAGAGCAGATAAGAGTTGAATCATCTGCGTACTGTATGAGTGTAGCAGGGTGGGTGGAGGTATGAAGATTGTTAGTGAAAATTGAGAAAAGAAGAGGATCTAATGGATGGGTTTGGGCTAGGGAGATTCTTACTTGTTTTGAGAAAAAGTTTTGTGTCTGTATAGTGTTCCCATTTTTTTATGGAATTTTTTGATGGTTTTTGAAATGTGGACATCAAACTGTAGGTTTTGGTCAATTTCTACACCCAGGAGTTTGGTGTGATCAGAGGGGGTGATGATAGTACCATTTTTAGAAGTGATTGAGAAGGGTAGAGAGGTAGGAATAGATTTGTTGGGGTTGAAAAGAACCAATTTAGTCTTTTTGGGATTTAGGATAAGTTGGATCTGAATAATCCAACTTTCCATTAAGCTAAAGGAATCATGAGTGAGTTGTAATGTGGTAAGTGAGGGTGCAGAGCAGATAAGAGTCAAATCATCTGCATACTGTATGCAGGGTGGGTGGATGTATGAAGATTGTTAGTGAAAATTGAGAAAAGAAGAGGATCTAATACAGAGCCTTGTGGTAAACCTATGGTTGTTGGGGGTAGAGGAGATAGTATACCTTGCCATTGGACAGACTTTTGCCTGTCTGACAGATAATTTTTAAACCAGGTAAAAGTTGGGGGGAGGGGCAAAGGCTAGAGAGGCAAGGGTGTCTAGAAGTAGGGAGTGTGAGACCATGGCAAATGCTTTCGAGAGGTCTAAAAATATAACAGATACAAAGTTGTTTTTGTTTCTGTGTTGGTTTACCAGGTTAGTAAAAGAGAGAAGCGCAGATGTTGTGCTATGGTGTTGCCGAAAGCCATGTTGTGTGGAGGAGAGAAGATTGTGTGAGTTCAGAAAATTCATTACTTGAGAGTAGATACATTTTTTGAGTAGTTTAGATAGAGGGGATAGAATCACAATTGGATGATAATTAGATAAATCATAGGTATTAGGTGATAAGAAGTAAGTGTGTTAGAAGAATGATGCTATTTGTACTCTATTTGAATGATGTTTTTTACTAGGATTGTATGATATACAATAAATAGTTCCTAGAGACACATTGCTCTTAGATTTTCTTTTTATTTTTCCTATAATGTTTCTGTTTGCTACTATACTATTCTCTTCTGAGCTAAGTAGATTTGTGATTAGGCACAGGGTATATGCAGGAAGAGATAAGTGCTATCTGCCATTAACTTTAGATGAGTGCCCTACCTCTGTTATACTTAAGATAGTTACAACTAAGCTCATCCTTCCTGATTATTATCTACATACAAAGCTTTATTATGTGGATTACTCATTCGTGGAATGTCAAGGGGATCCAACTAGAAAAAAAGAGAAAATAATTTTTTCTTCTACCCTTTAAATCTAAAGCAATTCTAATATTAATAGAAGAAACTCATATGTTACCTGAAGAATGGAAACTTGATATGGGGAAAAGTGGATTAAAACAATTATTGTTGCTGGTAAAAAATCCAATAGCACTGGTGTTGCAGTCATAGTTAAAAAAACTTTTCAAGATAATATTTTACACTATGATGTCAACCCAGATGAAAGATGGTGCTATATAACAATTAGTTGCCCTTATTTTGACAAGCATATTTTGCTATTAAATATATATGCCCCCTGTGCTAGACAACAGGACTTCTTTATGTCCATTTACAAGATCCTATCCCATTTTCCTACTATTATATTATGGGGGACTGGAATTCTATTCAGAATGCTTCATCAGACATGACAAACATAAAAAATTAATTTAATCAATGTGCCATCACAACCATTACTGAACTAAAAAGTGATTTTAATCTATTTGATCCACACAGTTTTCAAACTAAAAAAATCACCAAAAGAAAAATTCACCTTTTATTCTCAATGTCACAAAACTTGGTCCAGACTGGATTTTTTTCTTAATTTCTGGGACATTCAAGAATATCAGCAATGACGTTCATACAAAACCTAGATTCTTTTCTGATCACTCAGAAATGGCAATCACACTGAACTGGCTTAGTGACAACAGTTCTAGCTATAGGGGTTATAATTTGACATTAAATCCCAATTTATTATCAAAAGACACTGTAGTGAGAGAAAATATGTTATTTTAGAAGATTTTATATCCACACTTGATACTTCCTAACTTCTATTTGATATATGCTGGGCCAATATAAAATCTTTAATTAGAGGGATTCTCCTTAACAAGGCTTACTTTTATAAGAGACAATACATTGTCCAAGAATCCTCAATCAAAAAAAAATTACTAGCTTGGAGACAGAACTACAAGTAAGATATAACCAAGATTCCGAAAAAACAAACAAACTTGACAACCTTCAGAAGTACCTATATCTATTATACTCTAATCACTTTTCCTTCCAAGAAATAAAAACTCTTGTGAATTACACAGAGTGGTCACAAATGCCATCCAAATTTTTGGCGAATCTGATAAAGCAGAGGAAATCATCTATTTTATCAGAGATATCATACCAAGGTAAAACCTACTACTCTAGTCATGATATATTTTACCTATTTGAATATATACTCACAATCCTATAGTGCCCAAAAGTCCCCATTACAGGAATAAAACCTTGATAAATTCCTGAGTTGGTTGAACATCCTGACACTTAACTGGTCCCAACAAGACTCCCTCTCATCTCTATTTACCCAAAAGAAATAATTATGGTAACAAATAATCTTAAACCTATCAAACCTCCAGGACTTGATGGGTTCACTGTGGAATTTTATAAAACTTTTAATCAGAAAATCTCAAAAATCCTCCTGTTTCTATTCAATTTTATTAAAGATAATAATATTACTGACACACACTTGAATGCTTCTAAAACAATTTTCATTCTTAAAGAAAACAGACCCAAAAACCCATGCAACTACAGACCTATTTCCTTGATTAATCTGGATATGAAAATTTTTGCTTCAGTCATGGCAAATAGATTAAACCTATTATCTCCTACATTGTATTATTCAATCAATCTGGATTCATACAGCATAGACAAACATGATAATACACTCACTCTGGAAGCTATGATAACGCTATCTAATTAAAATCATACCCTGATATTTGCCCTTGCAACTGATACATTGATAGACTTGACATAAACTTCTTATTCTCTGTCCTACCCTGGTTTGGTATACCCCTGATTTTATCCAATCCATCACAATACCCTATTCTAAAGCTCACACTTTTTTTACAGATTAACAAGACCATTTCTTCCTGGATTGATATTAAGAACAGAACTAGACAAAGATGGTCAATGTCCCCATACCTTTTAATCTCTATATTGAACCATTAATCTTACTTATTATACAGAAAACCTTTCACCATATTCATGCCATCTACAATACTAGGATCACTTTATCTGCCATTGCAGATAATCTAATCTTATATTTCATGTTGCCTAACTCTGATCCACTAAAAATTCTGAATTTCATAGATACCTTTTTGAAATTCTCAAATTATAAATGAAATCTGGAGAAATATTCAGTTTTTCCAATTAAACCATCTTGGCAATTATCCAATTACCCCTTACCTATGGAAGTCAAAGTAAGTCACTTATTAAAATACCTAGGAATATCCTTTCAACAAGACTCAAAATTATTTTATCAAAATAGTATCACAAAACTCTGGACAACTCTTCAACAAGACTTCCTTAGATGGGATAAACTCAAACTCTCATTTTTGGCAAAAATGGCCATTATTAAGATGAACATCCTGCCAAGAATACTATATGTATTTAACAACTCTAATTTTTGGGTGTTTAACCATTTTTTTTAAATGCTACACTCATCTCTTTCTGAATTTATATGGTCTCCTAAATCAATCAGAGTTGCCTATAAAAATCTGATATACCCTAAGAATAAAGAAGGTCTTAGCCTCCCTGACTTCAAACTATATTACGGCATAATTAACTCTAACAGAATATTGGCAATATCCAATTACAACCCAAACAGGAAGACATGGGTTCTGACCTGGATAGAACTATTCTATAACTATGTAAAACCTTTCAACTTTAATCCCAAAGCTCTCCCTCTCCCCAATAAAGAGAACTTGAGAAGCACTTCAAGTTACAAACATCTTTAAAGAATAAAGTAATTAACCTGCAAAAACTTTTTGAAACTTTAATCTTATCTGGCACATTCAGTATTTTGCAGCCACTCCACCTAAATCCTAAACTTAAATTTAAGAACAAAATGCTTAACCTAAATACTTTCCCATTCCTTAAAGAGAAAGGTCTATTAGACATCTATCTTTTTAAGAATCAATATATCACTGAGATGAGACTGGCGATGAACCTCCCCAAAAGTTACATCATTGTTTTGAGACAAATCAGAGATATGTCTGTAAAAATTTTGGATGATCCAAAATTAAATATGACTAGCATAAACTTATGTAGAACATTATGGAGATTATTGTTAATGAAGAAAAAAAATGATTTCAAAGTCATACAAACTTATCCTTTTAATTAGATTCTAAAATGATGTACTCTTCTTCAGTTACTGGACTGATCTGGATCCAATAATCACATCTAAACATATAACCCGATCTGTCCAAGTAACATAAAAATCTAGCCCATTTAAAAAACTTAGCTATACACAACTTATTATATTAAATAATGCATATCTTTCACCAGATCTGTTAAATAAATTCTACCATTCAGTGTCACTATTCTGTACATACTGTGACAATCAGAAGGCTGACGTATTTCACATTTTTTGAAGCTACAAATGCACCTACAAGCTTTGGTGCTCATTAAAATAAACTGCAGAAAATGGGTTATGAGAAATCTACCCTTTCCTGGAAATACCCTGTCCTGGAAATTTGCCATCTTTCATACCCCCCTCCAGGTTAATCGAGACTATGAACACTTATCTTAGTCACTCTATTTACATTAATCAAATTTGATATCACCCTGACTTTGAAAGACAAATCTCTACTTTCACAGACAGGTTTTAAAGAAATGGCTGTCAAATTCTTAATAGCACAGAAGTACTTAATGCGTAGCCAAAAACGATATTCACATTTTGTCGATTATTGGTGTATACTATTTGACCACATTCTGCAATAAAGCACAGCACCTTTTATCTTGATCCTCAAGATGGGCTTTTGATTCATCCATATTTACTGTAATGCCCTCTTTTTTCTTTTCATTTATACAATAACTGGGCATTTAAAATTCCATTGTTATCATTTTAATCGACTAAATTGGATAATGTCTATTTATTCTGCTTTCTTGAATGGACATTTAGCATGACTGCATATAGTTTATTAGTATTATTTTGTATAGTTTTGCATGTATAATGTAATATTTCTTAAAAGTACTGCTTTATTTGCTGACAATTGTCTTTACTGTGTTGTTTGTGCATTATGTATAAACAAGGAAATATAAACAGATATTTGAAAAACAAAAAGAAAATGGAATGAAAATCTAAACTAACTATATTAGAAGTAGTGAATATAGTAACATAGAAAAAACAACTGGAATTGAGATCTTTAGAAAAGGGTAGGAGCAACTACATAGGAAAAAATGGGAATTGTGGGAACAATACATGCAGGGGAGGAATGAAGTTTAAAAGAAGGCAGGACTTAAATGAGCTATGTAATGTTTGACTGACAATGATTGGGTAGATTATAAGTGATTATAATGTCTGCAGTTTTTAATTTCTCCAAGTCTGTTGGGTTTCTAATACTGACTGAATGGACCCCATTCCTAAGTTAAAGTGCAAGTAAAGTTCATGAAATTAGTATTGTTTTACTGTTTGATGTCAGCCAAAAGTGCTCTTCGCAGCACCCTCAATGTGCCCAGTAATGACTCCTTCTGCAATTTGTATGGTGTTACATGAATTGCTAACATATCTTAATACGATTGTAAATTCTTTTTTATAAGACCAGTTGCTCCTACTACTATTGGAACTGTCTGGGTATCTTTCTTCCACATAGCTCTCATTTCTGCCTGCAGATCAAGGTAGTTTATGACTTTGTGCCTCTCTGTATGCAAGACACTGTAGTCACTAGGTGTGGTAATTTCATTGATCACTGCTACTTTTGTCTTCTTTACTTGGACCACTATATCTGGTTTTCTACCATCTATCTTTTGGACTGTTGGTATTGGGTGATCTCATGTGATATAAACTTCATCATTTTCTATGATTCTTTGTGTCTGATGTTTCCAGTGTTTTTCAGCCACTTCGATACCATGTTTGCACAATCTCCAGTGTAACAGTCTTGCCACATTATTATGCCTTTCAGTATACAGTCCCTCTGCCATTAGTGCATCGCAATAAGCAACAAGGTGTGTGACTGTTTCCAATTTGGTTTTACAAATCCTACATATGTCTATTTTCCCCCACATGTTCAATGGACTTTGTAAACCAACTTGTACATAGCCCACTATCTTGGGCTAAAAATATTTACCTTTATTTCTTGATGTGAATTCACCTCTCCTTAGCCATCCCTGCATTTGTTCTTGATCAACATGAGGCTCTTCAAGAAGTTTTCTATACTTGCAACTATATTGATGTTTTTTCCACATTTCTTGCCTTCTCATTTGGTCCTTCACCTTATATTCTTTCTTTTATTTTTTAGCACATTCAGTTGCTGCCTGTTTTTTTATCTACTTCCGGTTTGATTTGCATTCCTGCATGACGTCGATATGCTTCTGCTAAATTAAGCAGAGAGGTCATCTTAGATTTGTTCTCCTCATATTTCAAAACATTCACTATATTTGGATCTTGCAAGGTCAGTAGATATGTGTGGAGTCCAACGATTGCAGATCTATATATGTAATCAGTTTCAAGGAGGCCCATCCCTCTTTCGGAATGGGGAATATATAATATTGGTATACACTGATTTTTATAAATCATTTGGTGAGCATGAAGCATCCTTCTTGTTTTAATATCCAATCTATCTAACACATTTTGGGTCCAGTCAATCACTCCAAAACTATAATTTAGGACAGGAAGAGCAAATTGATTTATGGCTTGGATCTTGTTCCTAGATGTCAGTGCTATTTTCAGGATTAATTTAAGTCTTCTAAAGTACTCCTTACTGAGCCTTATTCACATTTGTTCATGTTTTATTGCTGATCCTTCATCAGTTCCCAAGTATTTATACACTCCCTCTTGCTCAAGTTCTTTTATATCACATTCTTGTCCCAAACTGATATTTTCCGGGTGCTGCATTTTTCCTTTTTTAAAGGTTGCTTTTGCACATTTATCATGACCAAATGACATTCCAATATCATCTGAAAAGGTTTTGGAAACCTGTAGATGTGCTTTCAGTTCCCCATCTGATGAGCTATACAGTTTTAAATCATCAATAAAGAGAAGATGAAAAGTCATTAGATTGTTGATTTCTAGAAGCCAAATTGTAGCCACGGCCTTAGCTGTTAAGTAAACAGCTTAATGGATTAATGGCAATGCAGAATAGCAATGGTGATAGACAGTCACCCTGGAATATCCCCCTTTGAATTTTTATTCCTGGGATAATAATCTGTCCTTTACCATGGCTTAATTCCAAAGTGGTCTGCCACTGTTTCATGGTGATAGCAATGTAGTCAATCAGTGTAGGGTGTGTTTTACACATTTTTAAGCACTCTTTTATCCATGAATGTGGGATATTATCAAATGCTTTTTTGTAGTCAATCTATGCCATACTTGGATTCTTCCCCTTCTTACAGTTCTCCACTATAACTTTAACAACAAATGATCCTTTGTTCCATATGACTTTCTTTTATTGCCCTTTTGTTCTACTCCCATAATTGAGTTTTCTTCTAAATGACTATAAACTCTTGTCGGCGTCAATGAAAGCTAACTTGAGTAGAGTCTGGGAACAAATCAACACTGACCTATCCAGATGGGAAAATATCAATTTAGCCTTACTGTCAAAAACTCCTATTGTTAAAATGAACATTTTACCAGGATATTATTTCATCTAAACTCTATAAACTTAAATATACCCCAAATTATTTTCAATAAAATGGAGACCACCATCTCAAAATTCCTTTGGTTCCCTAAATCAACCAGAATCTCTTATAAAAAATTAATAATTCCAAACGAAAATAGTAGATTGAGCTTCCCCAATTTTAGTCTTTACTATAATATAATAAATGCAAGCCATTTAATCCAAATTGCGAATTATGAACCATTGGTCGATACAGGGACCCCAATCTGGGTCAAAATCTGGTGCAAGTATATACAATCACTCAGATTGAACCCTCACATTATCCCATATTTAATGCTTGACAGTGAATGTTGTGTCTTTCGGCTTTTCCCAGTTAGGGGTCACCACAGCTGAACTCTGGTCCGCTAATGATTGGTAGTTGATTTTTACGTGCCGAGTTATCAGCCCTGACGCACAACCTTCAATGAAGGTACGCCCATTCATGCATGTCTCCACGCAGAAGACTCTGTAGCTGAGAATCGAACCGGACAGCATCTTACTGTGAGGTGACAATGCTACTGCAGCACCACCACCGCGGATGATCATGCTTGACAGTGAATACAAATCTAAAATTCTACCTACATTAAAAAATAAAATAAATATCTTTCAAGCATTGCTAAGTTCTTTTAATTTACAGGATACTCTTCTTGTTCTCCAACAATTCAACTAAACCCAAATATAAAAATTAATAATAAAATGATAGACCTATCTAGCCTTCCTATAATTAAAAATGCCATGGTATGGCATTTTTACCATTCCAAGAACTTTGCTGCTGTTAAAGAACTTTTTGGGGCCCCAAGTAGATATGACCCCATGTTAAGACAACTTTATTAATAAAACAAAAATTTGCAAACACCAAAGTGAGTGAACAAGACGTAACTCTAGCACAATTAATTATCAAAACCCTTTCCCTTAGGAATAAAATGATATTTCATGCCTACAAGCTCTTGATAAACATCAAATATCAACAATCGCTCTTATACTCCAATTATTGGGATGACATTCAAGGTGAATTTTCTACTGAGTCCAAATATGAAGCTATTCAGAATTCCTTTAATCTAACCCCTTTCAAGAATTTGATTTATACCCAACTTATGATCAATAATAACTCCTACTATACTCCTGCAGTTCTATTAAAATTTGGGTACAACAAAAATCTAACATGTCTTTTTTGTTCCCTCCAGCATGCAGATTTATTCCACATCTGTTGGAGTTGCAAAAATATATATAAATTATGGTGCTCTCTTAGAGCTCAACTGGAAAAAAATGGGGTATGAGAGGACCACCTTTTCCTGGCAAACCACAATCCTGAATATTATTCCTAAACCTATAACAGGTGTTCGGAGACACGTCTTAATAACTGTGTGTGCTCTTCTCAAATACTTTATAGGTAAAAACTGGGTAAATCCCTCAGTAGTCTCTTGGGGGAATTTTAAAACTATGGCAATTAAGCCATACGACAATCACTACTATTAACAGAGTCTGTGAAGACCTTTGTGTTCATACTTTTCAGTCCTATAACAAATTAATGCTGATGATAATCTATTGTCAATCACACTAGTATGATGTCCCTTTTACACATTTGTTAAGGCATCCAAGTTGTAAATAGTTGTAAATATTGTGAATAGTGTTGTCTCACAATATACCCTCTTTTTCTTCTTTATTCTACTCATTAATCAAACTTACATTCTTTCCTCTAACCATCACTAATTCTCCTGTCAAATATGGACAAATTATATATTTTCTTGTATCACATTAGTTTCTTATAAGGGGGGGGGGGGTCTCTTCACTACTTTCTATCCCTAAGGTTCATGTTTTTGATACAGCTACCCTGGGTGTTTAGGTTAGAAGTATTTCCTTTATCACCTTTTATTTTTCTTTTCTTTTTTATTGCCTTGCTATGTTGGAATATGTCTGCTTATTACGTGGTTGCAATCCTTTTGTATAGCAAGACTGATAATTATATATAATGTATTACATTGTATTTTGATATGTTTCTGTTTTTTTTTTCTGTTATAAATCTTGCAAAACTAATAAAACTTATATTTGAAAAAAAAAAAACAAATTCTTCTTTCTTTTACTTTTTCTATCCATTTAGCATCTTTGTTATGTTCCACAGGATCTTCATAGATACTTCTCCAAAATGTATCTACTTATTGTTTTTTTGGCAGTCTTTCAATTCCTTTTACCTTATTTCCCAATTCTATATAAAACTTTTTGGGTCATAAATAAATTGCTTATTTTGTGCTTTTGCCTTATATTTATCTTTGTATCTTCTAAGTCTTTTCGCCTGTTTTGAAATTTTTAGTTTGTTATCTCCGGTAGTGCATAATAGATCCTGTTCTGTTCTAATGCTGCACATTGCTTTTACCACATCTATATTTCTTAGTATTTTTGTTGATCTATTCCCTCTTCTATAATCTTCTAACAATGACACTTCTGTCTTAGCAGCTTTATAGTTTTCTCTATTCGATATTTCCATGATGGTATTCACTTTCGCCCCCTCTTTTCCCTCACTGCCATGTGTTCCTGTAGTAGAACTTTATCAGTTATTAATTTAGCAGCACAGTAATAAATTCTGTTTACTTCTGTTATATCACATGGATCTCTATGGACAGTCCTAATTACTGTGTTCATTTGTTTTATAGAGCTTTTGACTTTTGGGATTTTATTAACCTTCTGCAGTCTATTTCTCTCATTGATCTTGATATATCTGTTTTTGTCTATTAAATCAAGCAACTCTTCTCTTGACTCATTTTCTTCCATACTGAGGGCACATCCCTTGTTTTCCGTTTCCTGCGGGCATTTTAGAGAAAGTTATATAGTACTTTCCTGTGGCACATTCTCTTCAATTTCATCTTGTATCATCTGTTGTTCTGTCATATGGGAACTCACTGCCCTATCACTCCTCAACATTGACTGCATCAGATTTTCCACACTTTTCTGTTCATTTCCTTGCTGTCTAGCTTCAAATGAACATTTATACTGGTTTCCTGTGGAAGGCTCCAAAATGGCATCTGACCAATTGCTTCCTGTTCCACTGGTTTCCCCTTAATTTGGATATCCATTGCTCTATCCTGTTATGGTGCTTCTCTTTGGAGCTGTTCCATAACCTCAATTTATATTTCTTTGACTTTTCCATTACTAATCTCTTTTTCTGCTTTTCCTTTTAGTCTTCTTATTTTTTGTATTGTAAAGTTTTCCATATCCGGATTCTTTTCCCTATATTTTTCTTCAAATATCTTTGGTGCTGCTCTTTTTGTATTGGTTAGTTTTGCTTTCTCCTTTGCATAAATATTACAGCATATTAAATCTCTTTTCCTTTCTCCGTCCATATTTCTTCTTCACATGTCTCCTGATCTTCTTGCTTTTCCTTATTCTGGGGACTCACTCCATCATACTGTGATGTAGTCTGTTTTAGACCTTCTATACTAAATCCTTCACTTCGCAGGCACTCCATAACTTCAATTTCTATTTCTTTAACTTCAGCTTTACTAATCGCCTTTTCTACATTACATCTTTGTGCTATTAATCTTTTTATTGTGAAATTTTCCATATCTGGATGCCTTTGCCCGTATTTCTCTTTGAATATCTTTGAGACTGCCTTCTTTATATTAGTTAACGGCTTTCCCCTTTGCATAAATATTGCACCATAACAAATCTCTCTTTCTTTCCCATGTCCATATTTCTTTTTTATATTTTTCAAATATATCTAGGTTTTGTTGTTTAAATTTTCTCACTTCCTCAGATGCTTCTTTTTCCAAACAGATAAAAATTTCTTTATCTTTATACTGTTTTTCAAAAAATATGTTGTATTAATGAACACAAATTTTTATCTGAAGCTTCTGACAGTTTTTCTTGCAGAAATATTTTTCTTTCCTCTAATTTCTCTTAATTGTTTTGTATATCTTTTGTTTGGAAATTCCGGGATTTTTACATAATAGTAAGAATACATAATTTCTTTCTTATCCTCAATAGTCCACTCTATCATCTTTATGGCTCTTCTTTGGCCAATCAGTTTTTGTCGTTTTTGTGGACTGCTACTTCCTTCTACAACAGGGGGGCCATCTTTCCCCTGAGCCTGGCCTGGCCCCATTGTAGGAATTTCTGCAGCTGGAAGTGTGTCAGTATGGTTTGTGATGTAAAATGCTTGCAACTAGGATTGTGTCGGTGTGGTTTGTTTTCATTTATATAAATGTATGATTGCTTATGTTGTAAGTGATGGTTTAATAAAGATGTTTCTTGTTTAAAAAATGAGGCAGGAATTTGATAATTTATGTAATGTTGCTTAGGCTATATAATATATAGCAATATATGTGAAGTATAATGTTTATTAATGTATTAATACAGTTTGATTACTTTTGTATAAATGTAAAATTGCCTATGTCACAAGTGATAATTCAGTAAAGGTGTGATTAAAAAAAAAGATTCATTTGGCAGTTAAAATACCTAATTGCCATGGTATGTAAACTTTCTTTGCAGAACAATCTAAGACTTTTCTCTCTTTATCACTGAGGAGCCATATTGAGTCATGCAGCTAGCTTAGGCCTCCTTCTTTTGTTTCTAAATATACAAATGCTGGCTCTACCATGGGATTCTTATAGAGTTACATGTAAACTTTATGAACACTGTAGAACCTGTCTGCTTTTAGAAGCAAATGACTGGGAATCAGGACCCAGGGATACTGAATCAGAGCCATCCTTTTAGATATGGAAAGAAAAAAATGAGTAATTGACAGGAGCTTTGGATCCCCTAGTCCAGTAGATCAAATCAGTTCTTTTTGGAGAGGGAAAACCTCCTGTAGCCCAACATCAGTGCTTTGGCATGTGGTTCAAAGTCTCCCCAAAGGATACATTATTCAGAAGGGAACCCAAAGAAATGGATTTCTCATCATCTGTGTCATAGGCCTTAGGTAAGGAAACTGTGAAGACTTGGCCTAGGTCTGTGAACTTTGTAAGATCAAAGCTTACTTGGGTTAATGTTCACATAGATGGCACCCAGGCCTCAAATGTTTTGCCTTCCTCACTGATGTAAAACAATTCTTCTTGACTGGGAGGTGTTTGAAGAGTTTTCTCAGAAAATGTCTTAAAAAGGCAAAATTCTTGATCTTTTCTTATCGAAATAGTAAACATGTCCAAGATCTTCCATAATGTTTGGGAAAGTGACCAAATATTTGGAGGAACAGACATCATTCACAGTTGCCTATGAACAAGTATGTGGCCTAGACATCTCAGGTACCTCCTCAGAGTCCTGCAGTGCAGCAAATGGAACAATCTTATTGAGTCGGGGGGGGGTGGATACCAGCAGAAATTAGGTATTGAACCAGGAGTGCTGAAAGTGAAATCTCACTGTGTCTAATATCAACAGGCCTTGTCAGAACTGGTGGGATTGCTATGCCCTCACATTCCCTACCTACAGTTTCCTTCATGACCACCTTTTTTCCAGTCTCGACGTCTTCCTATATTTTCCATTCTTTAGGCCTCTCATGGAAAGACTTTCCCTGACCATGGGCCAATGCCTGTAGAAGGGCCTTAAGCTTCTTATGCAGATAGGCATTCAAATTGCATGCATGTTGTAGAAGAATTTTCTTTTTCTGAAAGCCATGCAGTGCTAACAGTTAGTCTGGTACTCATAGTCAGTTTATATAGCACACAGTGTGGTCTTTCCTAGAGAATGAGAATGTGCATCTTAGTAACAGTTTATAAAAGTTGGTAGTGCTATAGAGCAATGAGAAAAAGGCACAGAATGAGAGGTATGTATATGAGCATCTAATGACATGCAAATGGAGATGTAAATATGGAGAGCTGAAAGTAGGCATGAAATCTCACAGTTACTTGCATCTGAGTATAAATACCAAAAGCATGCCAAAATTTTCAGATCTGCCTCTGGCAATAATGCTGGGAGCAGCAACATCTTTCTCTCAGTATCTATAAATGGGTATAGGCACAAAGTAACATCACATAACAGGCCAGCAGCTTCTGGACTGTTTTCACGTGGACTGAATTATTATACTGGCTTTGTTTGACCTCTATGGCCCATAGAGTGACCTTGCAGGGGCAAATATGGGGTACACTGGGAATTTCATAGGCAGCAGCCTGTATAATACTCAAGATATTCCTTGATAAACTGCTGACATGGTTTCTTCATCAATGCATTTATGAATATTGCCTGCTTCCACTAAGAGTTGGGAGTCATAGATTCCTCATATGTGGCAATAAAGGTCCACCTGGAATCCATGGCACTGTTATTTTAATTGGAATGGCTACCAATCCTTTCAACTGCAAGACAGTCTGCAGTGCACAGGGGGCTTATAATCAATATACCTGCATAGCACCCTGGCAGTGTCCAGAATTCCTATATATAACATACAAGTCCTCTGGATCACCACTTCCAACACACAGGCATTTCACAAGGCGACCTAATAGGTAAGTGCAGGCATACTAGCATATTCCCCATGTCTACAGCTGCAGACAGTATGCTGCTATGAAAAATGATGCCCATATGTAACCCACAAATTAAGGCCAAACATCAATATAAATGCACAAACCAAGAATACAGTTGAGTTAGTGTTAAGCCCAATTAAAGCCCAGTTCAGCTGCCTATAACTCCAGCCATGCACAAACCAAGAATACAGTTGAGTGAGTGTTAGGTCCAATTAAAGTCCAGTTCTGCTGCCTAGACCCATCTGGGTGGGCACTACATTATGACCCTGATACAGACTCCATAATCTTTGAAGCTTCCTGCATTTACATAGTATGATTATGGAGAAGTAGGCAGCTCAGCCAGCAGTCCCAGACGCCACCACAACTGCAGCAGCAAGCATCCAGTACAATATCCACCATTGATGACAATAATAATGTTGACAGACACCATCTAGCAGCTGTGCCAGCTCCCTGATAAGACTGAGCACAGTATATGTCAGTGAAGGGAATATAGCAATGTATAGCCCATCTCTGTGGACCCTGACAAGTACACAGTGGCAGTGTCACACCTCTCAAGTGTCCAGATTTTCGCAGAATGTCCAGATTTTTTTCCTCATATTTTTGGTCTGTTCCTCATAAATTTTTGGTTTTCTGGCAAATTACTGGCAAATCATTGAGGATGGAAATCAAAAAATAATGACAGACATTTGAGTTTCAAACGTCATACCTTTCAGAAAATTAATGCTAATAGAAAACCTGTTATTATATCAACTTTCTAGGTTTATAAGAGCAGTATTTAAAAATTGTTCCTGTTTTTGGGTCCTTGTCCCCCCATTATTTATGGTTTTGTCCAGATTTCCTATTCTAAGAGGTTGAGAGGTATGGCAGTGTGGTATTATACAGAAATTATGTTACTTAAAGGTTATGCTGGGAGGTGCATAGTTGAGTCACAGAAGAGAGGATGTTCAGGGTTACAGCCTTTGCTATTTTGCACAGGTGCCTAGGGACAGATGAACACATGGCTGTCTACACAACCTCAGTGTGTGTGGGGTTAGCGGCCCAGTGTAGATGGGGGTCACAGGGAGAGGTGATGTTAGTGTTATAAATGATTTCCCCAGTGGATCTGATGAGCAAAGTAATTCATGCCTATGATCTGTCACAACATTGATGATCAAAGTTAGCTTAATTACAGGCTCCCCCCTGGACACTGACTTGGCAGTACTTGTGGAACATGATATGATATTGGATGGCAAATGATGTGACTCATACTTGACATGGGGATAAAGACTGTGACAACCCCACTAGCAAAGGTGCAGACTGTGTTTCCTGTGATGCCCCCATGCATTTATCCACCAGTATGGACATGCCACTGCCCATGGCCAGCACTGATGGTGGCATTTGTTATCCTATGCAAGGATGTGGAAATGTTGGCCACATGTGCACAGTAGTCTTCATGAGACCTATTGTGGCATCAGCTCTGAACTCTGCTGCTTCCTGGAGGTAGTGGAGCAGACTGGTGACATCCTCACATTGGCTATGCACCATTACAGTCATCTTCAAGTTAGCTGCAGGCTGTATCTGGATTATAGCTGTGCACATTTATTTATTTATTTTATTTTACATTTGTTGACCGGGCTAGTCTAACTGGATACATGTCCATTTTCAGTAGAGGCCCGGGGAGAAAAGCTCCAAGCATAAGAATAGCAATATAACAAAAGCAAATAAGTAAAATAGAGTAATAAAGCAACAGTACCATAGTAACATAGGTAAAATGAGAAAAGCACATGGGACTAAAACAGTGACTAGAAAACATTTAGGCAAAAGCTAGACCAGACAAACAAGCAAATGCACTAGACAGCACCAGGGCAATTGCAGAAAGAACAAAGTTCCCAAATCCTATCAAATTACTAAGAATAAAACAAGAGGAGAGAAATAAGTTTTGGAGGCAAGAGGGAGGGCTAGGGTTGAAATAGGAGTGAAATACAGGTTTCAGTCTGGGTTAGCACAAGGACAGAGCCACTTAGTTTTTAGATGTTCTTTTGTTTGGTTTTTGAATTGAGAAGCAGATGCTAGTGTAGATAGTTCAGGAGGGAGCTGATTCCATTTTTTTCCTATAGTGTTTGAGAAAAGAGAGTCACCAGCTTTGTTGTTTGATTTAGTTAAGGAGACAAGTAGTTTATTTGCAGAACGTAGTGTAGCCAGGTTTTTATATGGAGAGATCAGATTAGAGAGGATGGGATATTGTTTGGGTGGTATAAGATCTTTTGTGTCATAAGTAACTGTTGACAGAGTATATGGTTCTGTAATTCTAACCATCCTAGTTGTTTAAGGTTAAGGCAGTGGTGTGTTTTAAAGGGAGAGCATGTGATGAATCTAGCAATACTATTATAGCAGTTAGATAGTTTGGAGAGGTTGTTTTTTGAAAGGTTGGTATATATAGCAGAGGCATAGAAAAGGGTAGAAATGAGGTGAGTTTGTGCGATAGTTTGCCTGGCTGAGGGTGTAAGGAAGGGTTTGATTCTGTAGAGGGTACCAAGTTTTCTGTTAACAGTCTTTATGGTGGAGTTAATATGGTCATCAAAGTTAAGATGATTGTCGATTGTGACACCTAGTAAGCGGGTGGTAGTATCTGGTGCTATATTAGTAGCATTATTGGAGGTTATAGAGAAGAATGGAGTGGGTGACTTATGAGTTGGTGTAAAAAGTAGTAGTTTTGTTTTCTTTGGATTCAGGAGAAGACGATGTTGCATGAACCAGTTTTCTACTTCTTGGAATACAGTTTGGGTTAGGGATTGGAGTGAGGGTGTATTATTGGTAGTACAGATTAAGGTAGAGTCATCTGCATATTGGATGCAAGTGGCGTGGGGTATGTTCAAGTGGAGATCGTTAATAAATATGGAAAAAAGAAGTGGACCTAAGATCGAGCCTTGAGGGACTCCAATATTAACAGGAAGTAAGGAAGACAAATTGTTATCCCAGAGTACAGCTTGCTGTCTATTTTGAAGATAACATCTGAACCATTGTAATGCTTGTAGGTCGAGAGAAAGGTGCTTTAGTTTTTCAAGAAGTAAGGTATGATTAACCATATCAAAGGCTTTTGACAGGTCTAAGAATAGTGCAGAGGAAAAGGAGTTATTGCGGTTTTTGTTTATAGTGTCAGTGAAGGAGAGAAGAGCAGTAGTAGTACTATGAAATGGTCTAAAGCCATGTTGGCAGTTGGCTAGTAGGTTGTTTTGTAGAAGGTGGTTAAGAATTTGTTTGTGAATACATTTTTCCATTATTTTAGCTAATGGGGAGAGTAAGGCAATAGGTCGGTAGTTAGAGAGGTCAATTGAAGTTCCACCTTTGTGTAGAGGGATAATATGAGATATTTTCCATAAGGTAGGGATTTTGCCTTCAGTGATGGTTCTATTAATCAGGATAGATATGGGGTAGTCAATGGCTTGTGCAGCAATCTGTAGGTATTAAGATGGGAGATGGTCAGCGGATGGGGTACAAGGTTTTAGTTTGTAAATAAGAGATGTTGGAACAGGGTGTAAATGAAAGGTTGGGGAAGAAGTATTAGAGGTATTCAATTGTGAAGCAGGTAAAGGTGGTAGAGTTTGCTAGAGATTGAATGGCTTCTGTAAAGTATTTATTAAAGGCATCAGGGATTAGGTTGGAATTATTTTGGTTGAAACCTACAGGGGTGGGAGTAGTAGTGTTTCCTGGCTGAAGAAGTTTATTAATTCCTGACCAGAATTTTTTTGGTGTATGTTGTGAAGTTTGTTGGAGGTTTAGGTAGAAGTCTTTTTTTATCCCTAAGGGTATCTCTCTTGGTAGCATTTCTTAATTGTTTGAAGAGAAGGTGATCAGATGGGCATTTGGTAGTTCTCCATTTAGCCCAAATTTTGTTTCTATGTAGCATTTTCTGCCTAGTTTGTTTAGTTAGCCAAGGGGCAGATTTGGTTCTTATTCTAATGGAGCGGTATGGAGAATGGTGATTTAGTATTTGAATAAAGTTAGTATTAAAGTAGGTTACAGCCTCATTAAGTTCCAGATGTGTTAGTGGTGACCAATTACATGCTTTTAGTTCGTTTATAAAACTGTCAGGATTAAAGTGTTTTTTTGAGCGTGAGGTTATAAGATTAGGAGTATTTGGAATGTGAACCTTTTGTCTGATAAAGTAAGAATATGGTCACTGATATTATCAGGAAGGGTTCCTGGAGTATAGTTGTTAGGATGGCTATTGATAAGGATCCAATCAAGGGTAGATTCTTCACTATTAGGTTTGTGAATTCTAGTAGGAGTAGTTATTAATTGATAGAAGCCAAAAAGATTTAAGTGGTTAGTTGGGGTCAGATAATTACAGGTGAGCCAGTCAATGTTAAAATCTCTTAGTACAATGGTCTCTTGGGGAAGTTGAGTAGATAGGTAACTAAGTAGGTGTTCAAGAGTACTAGTGTTGTTTCCAGGGGGCAGATATATACAAAATAAGTAGATAGATTTGGAGTTGTTTAATTGGAGAGTGACAGATAATCTTTCGGCTTTGGTGTCAAGTAATGGGATAGTGTTAGACAGGGAAATCTGGAGATTGTTTTTATAGATAATAGCAATTCCTCCACCTTTTTTGGTTATGCGGTCATGTCTAAGGATGTTGTAACCTGGAGGGGTAATTTCTTGGTCTAGGGTGGATGGTTTTAGCCATGTTTCTGTAAGACATAAGATGTCAAAAGAGTGCAGGTGTAGGAGAGCATGAAGGTGTGAGATTTTATTATTGATACTTCTAATGTTGAGATGAGCTATTAGGAGGAGTTATGTGCTTTAGATAATGTGGAGTGCACAGGTAAAGTTATATTATCTAGGATATTGGAATTATGACCATTGGGGCCTGGGTTTGGATGAATATCACCATTTGAGAGGAGATGACAATGGTGAAGTAGTTTTATATTCAAGATTTTATTGAGGTTAATCAAACTCTTTTTAGAGGGGAGGTATGTTACAGGTGTTACTCTATGATATTTTGGGAGTATGTAGTTAGACATAGAGGTTATGTTACAGTGAGTAAGAGTGTTGATACAAATATAAGATAGAGTTTGTTGGACATTATAGTATTGTTTAAGAGGTTTTCCACGAAGGTGAGGGAATAGGGTATGGTTAGAGAGGCTGTAATACAAGTTAAGAGAAGTAACTGTGTGAGAATAGTTCTTTGTGTTATAGCCATTTTAGAGAGTAGTTGTTGGAAGAAAGTAGGTATAGTGTGTATGTACGGTTAAAATGAGGTAAGAATGTTACTAGAGGATAAGGTGGGTCAAAAGTATAAGGTTAGATAAGAGAAGGATGTAGTGAAGGAATTGGAAAGGGACGTAGTTAGAGCAGAGGATGGAGTAGTAAAGGTAATAGGGGTGTGGTTCAAGTGTGATAGAATACTGGCAGGTATGGATAAGGGAGTATCTGGTGTTAAGGGGTTTGTAATTGGTTGAGAGGTTAGTGGGGTGTGGCCAGTGAAGTATAAGTGTAGGAGTAGTGGGGGTGGGTGGGATATGGGGTAGGGGAGCGGAGCGGGGCAGACCAAAGTAAGAGGAGCAGTGAGAGGAAACAATCAGTAAGGAGGAAGGTAAGCACTAGAGACAGTAAGAGTAGCCAAGGTGAGAGTCAGAAGAGGACATAGAAAGAGGGGGGAAAAACCTGGGAGAGTAGAGGAGAGAGTTAGGTAGCGAGTTGTATAAGAACTAGGAAGGAGAATGGGTAGCAGGGTTAAGAGGGCTTTGTCAACAGAAAGAGAAGAGTGCCACAAGCTTATAGGTGGGTGATGAGTGCCATCTAGTGGCCAAATCTATAACAGCTATAAAGAGATGGAAGCAGTGCAATATTAGGGTAAAGTAGGGTAGTGGAAAGAGTGGTGTAACAAGGCAGAAGGGTAGCCGTGGTAGTAGGGGGCAAAAGGTAGAACAAAAGATAGTTAAACCAGGGGGGTATGGCTGCTGGCAGATATGGCAGGAGAAGTAGTGCACCTTAGAGGTGCTGGGGTTAGATATTTAATAATAATTAAGCTAACAAATAATTTGTTTGTAACATACAATAAAATTAGCTGTGGCCTTTAGTCCAAGGGCTGCTGGGTTACCCAGGTCACAGAAACACTCAATCAGGCTTAGGTAGGTGGGTTGAGCTGGTCTTGGAGTCCAGAAGGGCACAACAAATGTAGAAAGGTGAGAATAGAAGCTATGCAATGCTATACAAACTAAACGCCAGGGATCGCTCAGCAGCCACGCGTGGTGAAAGGAAGTAAAGATGAACGATCAAACTACTTTTTTTAATGTCTTTATCAATGGTTACATTGTGGTTCATTATTTTAAGCGGGGGATGTGTAGTTTGATCGTATTTAAGATTGTATACATGCTATGTTGGTGGCGTAAATTTAGAGTATTAGTTTGATTACAAATATTCAGGGCTGGTCATGTTGATCTTATACAAATGGTGATGCACAGTTTTTCTGTGGTTAAGTTTAAGTGCATTGATGTGCAATTTTCAGGTCTGTCCACAAGGGGGAGTGTTTCAGTGGTGCTATGATGCTTAAAAATGGGACAGATGCATTGTTCTTTGTTTTTAGTTTGCTTTCTGAAGAAGTTGGTGCAGAGCGCCGACGAAAAGCTTTGTTTTAAGCTTGATAAACTTCCTGTTTGGTATTTTCGTTTATTAGCGCTCTCTACATACACCTTTCGGATCACTAGGAGTCCTGAATACAACCTCTGGATCACTAGGAGCCCTCCAGAGGTGCAGCGACCTGCAACGGTGGCACTTATCAGTTTGTGGTTTTGGGTCCTGCAGGGAGTTGTGATTTAGCCTTACTGGAAGTCTCTGCTTCAGTGTAGATGTTCAGGGCTTCTCCTGGACTGTCTGCCTTTGAGACTGTGGAAAGGGCTTTTTCTCTTTCTAAAGATCTATTCTCCCATCCCTCGAATCCACCTCCTATTCTCTCTTCGGTTCTGACCTCTGAAGTCCATCAAGCCTATTCCACAGAGACAGCCAGTTCCAACCAGCTGCTAGTTATTCACCACAGAGGAACTCTCGCTCTCTGATACCTCCCCTGAACATCCCCACAGAGATCATCCATTGGAAGAAGTGCAAAAGCAGACATTCCCTATTAGAATCTCTCACTGAAGATACAGAGGAAGGAGAATCACTAATTGTTTTTTGGAGGCTTTTGGTTCTGGCCCATCTATGTCTTGGGTGACACCCCACCCTTCCCGGCAGACGAGGTCATTGATCTAGTCTCTCACCAGGCATGGAAGGAGTTTGATTCCAATGAGCCTATAGCACACAGACCTGAAATTCCTAGCTCCCCTGAAAGATAAACCTCACTGGGATAAAGGAGTCCTAGTACATGCTATAGTGGTGGCAGCATCCACTAAGAGCTAGCAGAACAGAGCTAGTGTCCACCCACCAGTTTAAGACACTAGAAAGATTCAGAAAATTAGAAGTTATGTACTTACCATAACGTTCCATCTGAGTAGGTGGATTCATTTGTCTGCAACCTGTGGGTATGGATCCGACATCGGATCCGAACCAGCATGGTCCATCCAGCCACGGATCCGAGCCCCTAGCTCCTCCCCTCACCCACAATGCCCTGCTCTCCCCACATGACCTCAGATCGAGTTTGCCCTGTACCAAATACCCTAACCAAAGGGTAACACATCCTATGCAGGAAACTGACAAGGCCAGGGGGATAGGAGGGCGGGATGGTTGCAGACAAATGAATCCACCTACTCAGATGGAACGTTATGGTAAGTACATAACTTCTAAATCTGAAGTAGAACAATTCATTTGTCAGCAACCCGTGGGACAGTGTCCCCAGCTACCCGAGTCTTGGGCGGCCATCATGGAAGGATATTCCGGAGCACCGCGGAGCCAAAGGATGCTCTACCTCTAGACATGATATCCAGCTTGTAATGAGAAATAAAGGTATGAGATGAAGCCCAAGTGGCTGCTGAACAAATGTCATCCAGAGGAATCCTAGCCTTAAAGGCCGCTGAGGTAGAAACAGACCGGGTCGAATGAGCATGGACTCCCTCCGGTGCGGACCTCCTGGAAGCTTGGTAAGCTAACAGAATACACTGGGAAATAGACTTTGGAAATTGGTTTACCCAGATTGAATTTAGCAAAGGAAATGAACAATTGGTCGGATTGCCTATGACCAGCTGTCCTGTTAAGATAAAAACGAAGCTGCCTGTGAACATCAAAGGAATGCAGCTTGTATTCGCCTTTGTTCTGATATTTAGGAAAGAAAACAGGGAGGTTGATGGACTGATTAATGTTCGCTTCCGAAGCTACCTTAGGAAGAAAGGAGGGATTGGTCCTGAGGTACACGCGGTCCGGATGGAAGATCAAGTAAGGCGGTTTCGTGGACAGGGCTCGAAGTTCAGAAACTCTCTTGGCTGAAGTAATGGCTACTAAAAATGCAGTCTTAAGAGATAAGAATTTCAGGTCTACTGTGGCCGCTGTCTCGAAGGGGTGAGCGGTCAAGGCCTGAAGAACCAAGGAAAGATCCCACGGTGGAACCGCCTGCTTGACAGGGGGTCTAAGCAGAAAGGTGCCTTTTAGGAATATTTTACATAATTTGGCAGACATAAAAGGCCCAGAGTCATGACCAACATGATAATGAGAAATGGCCGCTAGCTGAACTCTGACCATGGAACTACTGGCGCCATCATTAAAAAGAGTAGTAAGGAAGTCTAGGACCAAAGGAAGGGGAACCGTAAAGGGATCTAGACCCTGCAGCTCCGCCCAAATGGAGAATCGCTTCCATTTACTGCGGTAAATTTTTCTGGTAGAGAGTTTATGAGCCGCTACCAGAATGGCCTTAACTGGAGACGAGATACCGGGAGTCCTGATTAGGAGTGGAACTGGAACAGCCAAGCAGTCAGCTTCAAGTTGCCCAGGTTTGGAGTTGGTAGGTTCGATGGGTGTGATATCAGATCCGGAATGGGATCTAGAATCCAAGGTGGATTCACTGAGTGAGACCTCAGGTAAGGGAACCAGATCTGCCGAGGCCAGAATGGGGCTATGAGGATCATTCTGCACCCCAACCGAGAGGCTTTCTGAAGTACCTGGAGCATCAGAGGCAGAGGGGGGTATGCGTAAAGAAGACCGGGAGGCCAAGCATGCACCAGAGCGTCTCTCGGGGAATCCCCTGGAGGAGGGATTAGAGTGAAAAAACTGTCGCACTTGGTGTTTAAGGGAGAAGCAAAGAGATCGCAACAAGGAGTTCCCCACTGTGCGAAGATACGTTTCGCTACTTGAGCATTGAGAGACCACTCGTACGGGGAGAGGACGGTGTGACTGAGCTTGTCTGCAAGGATGTTGGACCGACCCGGAATATGCATTGCGATGAGAAAGCGGTTGGTGGAGATCGCCCATTCCCACACTCTCATGGCTTCTCGACAAAGGGTAAGACCTGGTTCCCCCCTGTTTGCTGATGTACCAGACCACCGACGTTGTCTGACTGAATCGCAATTGTTCCCAGGGGAAGAAAGGCTTGAAGTGCTTGCAACGCCAAGAGCACCGCCCTCATCTCCAGAACATTGATATGCAGGGAGGTCTGAGTCGTTCCACGTGCCTTGGACCGTCCAGCCGGCAAAATGCCCCGCCCACCCAAGGCGGGAGGCGTCCGTGGTCACTGTGGCAAGAGGGGGAGATGCACAAAAGGGGCAGCCTCCGTGGAGATCCTTGGAATGAAGCCACCACAAGAGAGACCGCTTGCAAGCCTTGCTGATTGCAATGGGGTGATGCAGGGGGAGCGAAAGATATGACCATTGTACTTGAAGCGTCCACTGAAGTACCCGCATGTTCAAGCGGGCGAGTGGGAGAAGAGAAATCACTGCCGCCATGGACCCCAGAGCCCTCAGGACCAATTCCCCCAGAACAGAGCTGGAGTGGAGGTTGGCCCGCACCTGGAGTCGCAGATTCCGAACTCTGTCGGTTGTGAGAAAGGCTCTTAACTCCCTCGTGTCTAACCTGGCTCCTATGAATTCTATCAACTGAGTAGGGACCAGGTTGGACTTTCCTACATTTATTGTGATGCCTGCCAGGGAGCTAGATGAAGAAAGGAGTCTCTTGCCAAGAATAGTAGATGCCTTGTTGGGGCGGTGAGAAGCCAGTCGTCCAGGTACGGAAAGACCTGCACCCCCTGAAGCCTCAGGTGGGCCGCAACCACTGCTAATACTTTGGTGAACACCCTGGGGGCTGTGGTGAGACCAAAGGGAAGGACCCTGAACTGGTAGTGACTGGCTCCCAGCCAGAAGCGAAGAAACCTTCTGGACCGTCTGTCCATTAGTATGTGGTAGTACGCATCCTTGAGGTCTACAGAGCACATCCAGTGATTCTCTCCCAGAAGGGGGAGGATGGATTGTAAAGTGACCATCCGGAACTTCTCCTTGGGAACTGCCAGGTTTAATAGGGACAGGTCCAGAATGGGTCTTAGGTCCCCCGTCTTTTTTGGCACTAAAAAGAAACTTGAGTAGAACCCTGATCCGATCTGGTCTGGGGGGACGGGCTGGATGGCTCTTTTCCTCAGCAGATAGCCAATTTCTGCTGAAGCGGCCTCCCTCTGATCGGGTGGAACGTCGGGGAGGGATTTTAGTTTTGGGACGTAAAGAAATGGGATTTTGTATCCTCTGGATATAATCCGGAGGACACAGCGGTCTGATGTTATGGACTCCCATGCCGCTAGGTGCTCCGAAAAACGTCCCCCGACTCCCTCCAGAGTGGAGCAGTCGGGCAACCCCTCAGGGTTGCTGCGCGCGCCGTTCAGAGAAAGGTTCTTTGGACCCGAAATTCCTGGGAGACCCTCTGCCCCTGGGGCGGCGTCCTCCCTGTCCTCTGCCACGGAAGGACTAGTTGTCCGGAGCGGGTTGGGATTGCTGCGACTTCCGGAACCACATCTTCTTCTGGCCCTTTTGGTTCCTAGAGTAGGACCTCTGGGGCACAGAGAAGCTGACTCCGATGGCAGACGGCGTCTTCCCGTCGTTCTCGCTCTGGACCAAGGTGTCATGAACAGTCTTGCCAAAAAGGGCAGAACCGTCAAAGGGGGCTTTCGCAAATGACGCCTTGAACGGCTCCGTGAAATCGCAATTTCCATGATGTCTCCAAAGGAGACCTCCTCGAGGGGTGATCTTGGGGAGCCTTCCCCTTCCTCCAAGTCCGTGTCTTCAGTTAAAGACTCGGGGGAGTCTATGTGCCTCCTCTTACACGTGTGCTTGCGAGGTGCTTCCTCGGGGGGGCTGTCCGAGGAGCCCTCGCAAGCAGTGTCCAGTTCCAAAGGAACTGCTTGGGGCATTGAAATGGTCTGTCCCAGTGGCCGGGTGACGGAAGCCTGACCCAGAGCAGATGGAGTGCGGGATGGAGCCGAAGCAAGTGCCGGGGGTCCGGATGCCCTCAACAAAGCCCTCTCCACTACATCAAAAGCCGAAGGGGAGCCGGCCTCGACCAAAGGATCTGACAGTCTGCTCCCCCTCGGATCCGAGGAGTGGATCGGAGCCGGCGCCGAGCCCCTCGGATCCGAGGGACCAGTGCGCTCCGACACGGACGGCGCCGAAGGTACACCGAGTCCCCCGGATCCGAAGCTCGGACCAAGGCTCCGAGAGATCGGATCCGAAACACTCGAGGGCAGGGTCGGATCCGAAGTACCTAGTACTGTCGGCGCCGACCCACCCCCGGCTCCGAGCCCGGGTAGCGGTTCGGAGAAGGAGCTATGGGCTTGAAAAATGGGGTCGAGCTCCCCCCCCCCGGGGGGGGGGAGGCAGGAGCACTCCCATCTGCATCTGGGCCTGGATGAACCTTCGCATCATCCGGTCCAGATCAGCGTCGGATAGGCTATAGGTGGACCTCGATGAGGCTACTGAGGTAGGCCTTGAGTACCACCTCGATAGCCTCGAAGGAGGTCGGGTCTCCTCCTCAGGCCCTGGTGAAAAGGATGGGGACCGGAGCAGAGGAGGAGGAGAGCCAGCAGCCAGAGAGGCCGGAGGAGAAGCCCGCTTAGCCGGCGGGGCCGAGACGGAGGTCTCGGCCCGCCGCTTGTGGTGCTTCTCTCTCCGGTCCTTCTTTCTGGCTTCCCTCTCCTCCGAACCCATAGAGGGAGTTTGAATCCCGGGAGGAGGAGGGGGAGCAGGTAAGGCAGGAACCGCCGAAGCGGTAACTACCAACGGGGCGGAGGCCGAAGCAGAGTCCGGGGGCAAGAGTCCCGCCAAGACCAGCTTCGACCTCCGCTCCTTCAATGCCCTGGGGTTGAACCCTGCACAGATTGAACACCCAGAGGTGAGGTGTTCAACCCAAGGCATCGAACGCACCAAGCTTATGGCCACACTCGGAGCATTTTGAAAAGATTGCCTTTGGGGCCTCAGACATTTTTACTAATCCTTTTTTTTTTTTTTTTTTTTAAAAACAGAAAGGAAAGTTAAGAAAGTTAAATTAACCACTCACACAGAAGGCCCCAAAGAATCCACACGCACACAAGCTACGATACCAGCGAGGGGAGGGTACTATAAAGTTAACCAATTTAACAAAAAATTAACTTGAGAGGGAAAACTCAAAACTTTCACACAAAAAATTATTTTTTTTGACAGAAATTCCTTAGTAAAGAACCAAAATTAGCACTTAGCTGACAGGAGCTCAAAATCCAGCTGTCACCATGAACGCGGCAAACTAGATCTGAGGTCATGTAAGGAGAGCAGGGCACCATGGGTGAGGGGAGGAGCCAGGAGCTCGGATCCACAGCGGGACAAACCATGCCGGTTCGGATCCGATATCGGATCCATACCCACAGGCTGCCGACAAATGAATTCTCCTACTTCATATCAGGTTTTTGCATCAGTAACATTCACCTTGAGGTCTCTCAACTATATGGCACACTACAAGGCTGCAGAAAGATTAGACCAAAGTACTGTCAAATTATCAGAGTTCATGTCTGCAAAGGATTTCAAAAGACCATCTTCTCCACTGGCCACTAATCAATTTCCAACATGCTCATGAGGTTGACCTCTCACACAGCTGAAGGCATCTCAAGGGTGGGCTGGTTGAGGCACTGCCATAAGGAGACATGCTTGGAATGCAGCTACGACTTAGCAAAGCCTTTCAAGAGAGTCTTTCATCAACGATCCCTTTGATGGAATATCATTGTTTGGTCCATCTGCTGATTGATGCCAAAAGCAGCCCATGTATCTGCAGCTGGCTATGTCATTGAATGGTGCTAGAACCCCTGCCAGGCTGCCATATGATGGGTATATACACTCATTCAGGACAGTGCACTGGTCCATTGCCACAGTCTTAGGGAAGTAGAAGCAGTGCTGTCATTCACATGGGACAACCCTTGACAGAGTTGGTAATCTCCCATGTTGTGCATCCTGTAGAGCAGATGGGAGTGAGGCCACACAGTTACACCTGGCAATGGTTACAGGATCACCCAGGATGGAGACAGACTGTATTAATGTGTTTTGATACTGTGACGTGATCCTATGGCAGGCATCAAACCATATCTATAGAACAGAGTTGAGAGGGTGGCTAATCCATTGTTTTGGGCTGCGATCTCACCAAAACAGTTAAATTTATTATGAAATATGTGCCTGCATGTAGACATTGCAGACCAGCATACGCGTATCACAGAGATAGACAGGAAGAAGTCAAGAGGAAATGAGGGCATCCAGCAAGAAGGTGAATGGATTGTGTAAAAGAAGACCTGTGACAGTCAGTCGTGAGTGTTGAAGATGGTAGGAGAATGTCACTGAACAGAGAGAGATGGCAACAAGTGATAAGACACCCTGGCCCCATGTAGAAAATGGGAAAACGGGGGTTGATGATGATTATGATACTAAGGATCACTAGTGGTATCTGTAATAGAGTAGTGCTAGTCTTGTCTGGGTAGATACTCACACATATATGACTCTAGTGACATACACTCTAGGTCTGATGAGAAGGGGAAGGCTAGGCAGTCCTGTAATAGTGGGCTGACACACCATAGATTCAATTGCATGAAGACAGGTACTTCAGCTACACAATGATGATCGCCCCTACAACATGCAATGCCCTGTGGTTTACATTCAAATGGCAAGTATCTAGAGGTAGCTGGATTACAGGCACTTGTACCACCATACTCCTTATGAAACCTTTTATGGACTCCAATATCTGAGCAGATTCACGTCTTCAGGCACAGGTTGAAGGCAAGCATAGTACAGACACAGACTGGTGACATACTACAATACTGTTAACATAGGCTGCTGCTAGACATGCACTCATATTGATGTGGCATGCTGAAATACATCATACCAGAGAAAAACAGGCCACTGTGTACATCTTCTAGGCTTGTGAAAATGTTGCTTCTGTTCTGCCACATGGATGTGAGGCCGCTTAAATACTATTGTCACTGTTGCTTTCTCCCTAAATGCTTTGTCTTGTAATCTGGCAAACAGCAGTAAAATCCTGACATATATTAATCTGCACTATGATGCACACAATTCAAAATACCATGTAAAGAATGAATCATAAGGTAGCATATTGGTGTGTCTCTTTTAATTTCTCCAAGATTTTTGGGTTTCTATCATGACAGGAATGGATCTGATGCCTAAGTTAGGGTATGACTAAAATTCATGAAATTAGTATTGTTTCAATGTTTGATGTTAGCCAAAATGTTCTTTGCTCAGAAATTACTCCTGCAATTCATACAGAATTACATGGATTGGTAATATATCTAAGTAGGACTGTAAATTCCTTTTTATTAAACCTGTTGCTCCTACTATTGTTGGAACTGTCTGGGTATCTTTCTTCCACTTTGCTGTCATTTCTGCCTGCAAACTCTGGTATTTTATGACCTTGTATGTCTCTGTACTCTGAACTGCCACCCCCTCAACCCTGCTCTATAGATATGGTGTTGATGTCTGCCATAGGATAAAGTCACACATTAACATTGTTTGTCTCCATCCTGTAATCACTGGCGATAACAATTTCAGTGTCAGTGTCATTTTTTTGATGGACTACTATTGCTGGTTTTCTCTCATCTATGTTTTGAACTATTGATAATGGGTGATCCCATGTGATATAAATTTTGTCATTCTCTACAATACTTTCCAATTCTTCTCAACTGCTTAAATATTGTAGTGTTTGCACAATCCCCACTGCAATAGTCTTGCCATATTATTGTGCCTTTCAGTATACAGGCCCTCTGCTATGAGTGTATTACACCCAGCAGCAAGATGTGTGACTGTTTCAAGTACTTTCTTGCAGAGCCTGCATTTGTGGTTTCTTCCACATGTTCAATGGATTTTGTAAACTAATGTGCATGTAGTCCATTATCCTAGGCAGCTAGTAATAAACATTCATCTTTTGGTTTCAGTTCAGCTCTCCTTAACTATTCCTGTGTCAAATTATGATCAACAGGAGGCTGCTCCAGGAGATCTCTGTACTTGCCACAATAGTTATGCCTTTTCTACATTTCTTTCCTTCTCATCAACCTTCTCCTTATATTCTTTCTTTTGTTGTTGGCACATTCAGTTGCTGCCTGATTCTTGACTGCTTCTGGTTTGATTTCCATTCTCACTCGATGCCAAAATGCTTCTGCTAAACTAAACAGAGGAGTTGTCTTAGGCTTTTTCTCCTCATGTTTTAAAACTTTCCCTATGTTTGGATCTCAAAAAACAAACTCAAGGGGTGACACCATGGTGTAAGCACAAATGACTGTATTCCTCAAAGTTTATTCCAAAAAGTTAGTGCTTTCCCGTTCAAGCATGAACGCTTCTTCAGCCTTAATAAAACTGAAATAACCATCCATTTAAACAGTATAAAACAACCTATCAAAATAGAGCATTAATTAAAACATTGATTTAAAGGGGAAACAAAAATAAACCTTTATGTTCAATATAAAATTTAATGTAGAAAGCATAAAAACATTCCTGTTTAGCAAACAATACAGGGGGCTTCCTGCACCCCCCACACCACCCTACTTTATTATTCTCACTCCGAGATTGCACTACAGTGGGAAAAGGCAATTTTCCCTTACCCACACTGTAGCCCAATCTACAAAACAGGCACACATACATGGAAGCGCTTGTCGATGTTAAGTGCTTTCGTGTGTGGGTGTTCGATGTTTCGATGTTTTGTGATTCGGATATATGTTAGTCGAGCATGTGCCCGGATCCCATATATATATATATATATATGTATATATATGTATATATATGTATATATATATATATATATATATATATATATATATATATATATATATGAACATCATAACTTTCTAATGGGTCAAGGGTCTATCTACTAGAAATGGCTTTAAGGAAACTCTGTCATTTAGACGACTGGCTTTATCTGCCTGTAGTCTGATAATCCATTTTATCTCTTGCTTTTCAGTATGGTTTTTCAGGTTTCCTAATCTATTACTTACATTAATCAATTCAATAACTAAAAGTAAAAACTTATGAGAAAGATCATTGCTTAATATATGTCTAGCTAAAGCGTTTGTCTCATCTTCCCTAATAATTGCGT
Source organism: Protopterus annectens (assembly GCF_019279795.1). Classification (NCBI taxonomy): domain Eukaryota; kingdom Metazoa; phylum Chordata; order Ceratodontiformes; family Protopteridae; genus Protopterus; species Protopterus annectens. Next base: position 1,946,564,213 of record NC_056741.1, read on the forward strand.
ATATGTGCTCTCTCACCCTCTCTCTTAAGAGTACTGTTCTTAAATAAAATGATGAGCACTTAATACAAGTAACTAAATAAACAAGATTCCTTGATGGACATCTGCATAGTGATAAAATTCATACCGTCTATGTGTAGTGGGATGTATAAATACATTATCATGTGCCATATAGGCACAAAATCTACAATTTCTACAGGGAAATGTGCCTTGATGTACTGACTGGGGTTTAGCATTACTTTCTTTCACATAACATAAAAGTCTCTTTAAAGATTTGTATTTTATACATATATTTTGGCATTGACCCTACCACTCTAGTGACCTTTTCATCTGTGGTTAAAATATCCCAGTTTTTAGTGATGACATCTTTTATCTTCCTATTTTTGTTAGAATAAGGAATAATAACTCTAACACCTTCCTGTGTATTATATTAAAATCCCTTCCTTAAGTGTATTGTTTGGTAAACAAGAATGTATATAAGGTTTTAGAAGTAAATTATGCTTGCTACATTAAGTTTTATATTGAACATAAAGGGCTATTTTTGTTTCCTTTTTAAATCAATGTTTTAATTAATGCTCTGTTTTGATAGGTTGTTTTATACTATTTTAATGGATGGTTATTTCGGTTTTATTAAGTCTGAAGAAGCGTTCATGCTTGAACACGAAAGCCCTAACTTTTTGGAATAAACTTTGTGGAATAAAGAGTCTTTTGTGCTTACACCATGGTGTCACTCCTTGAGTTTGTTTTTTGCCATTGGACTATTTTCCTCTGTGGGGTGCTTTATTCTTGCAGTTGCTGGCTTTATAGTCTATGTTTGGATCTAATAAGGTCAGCAGATATATATGCAGTACTATGATGCAGCTCTATACATGTAATCCAGTTCAGAGAAGCCCATACCTCCTTCAGAATAGTATACACTGATATTTATATACCATTTGATAAGCATGAAACATTTTCTTGTTTTCCTGTCCAACTGATCCAGTAACTTTTGGGACCAGTCTGTTACCCCCAAACTGTAAGTTAGAACAGGTTAGAACAGGAATATCAAATTGGTTTATAGCTTGGACTTTATTCCTAGATGTCAAGGCAGTTTTCAGTATTAGTTTTATTCTTGTGAAGTATCCAATACTGAGTTTTATTCACATTTATTTCATGTTTTATCGACAATCCTTTATCAATTTCCAAATATTTATAAACTGCCTCCTGATCAAGCTCCTTTATATTACATTCCTTCCCCAGACTGACATTTTCTTGGTGCTGCAGCTTTCCTATTTTAAGCTTTGTTTTTGCACATTTATCAAGACCAAGTAACATTCTTATATCATCTGAGAAAGTTTTAATCACTTGCAGCTGTGCTTTCTACTCATTTTCTGATGAACCATACAGCTTTAAGTCATCCACAAAAAGTTGATGAGTAGTCTTAAAACAAGATGATTTCTGGGGAGCCAAATTGTAACCATGGCCTAATCTGTTAAGTACATAGCTTAATGGGTTAAGGGCAAGAGAAAAAAGCAGCGGTGAAAATGAATCACCCTGGAATATACCCCTTTGAATTGTTATCACTGAGATAATAATTTGGTCTTTGTCGTAGCTTAACTGCAGAGAGGTTTGCCACTGTTTCGTGGTGACTGTAATGTAACTTGATCAATGTAGGTTATTTCTTATACATCTATAAGTACTCCTTTATCTATGAATATGGTATGTTGTCAAATTTTTTTTTTTTTTGTAATGTATCCATGCTGTAGTTAAATTCATCCACTTTTTCAAATTGTCCATTCTGGCTTTATTTAGCCACAAGTGTCCCTTTGTTCCAAATGACTTTCTTTAATTACCTTTTTGTTATATTGCCATGAATGAGTATTCTTCTATTCTTCTAAATAACTATGCATCAGTTCCAGTATATAGTTTGTACATCATTGGAAGGCTGTTTGGGGTGCACATATAAGTAATTCTTACTCAGGGCTAAATCTTTGTGTAAAGATTTTATTACTTTTAGCCAGACATTAGGTACTGCATCTGAGCCTGGAGGTTTCTAATTAGGGGCTTTTCTTAATTTTGTTTCAATTTCTCTGGCCATTAATTTATCCCATTTCATGTCCTCTACATTTGAAGTCCTTACTGTTTCTTTTAATTTTGGACTAGTAGGCATCCATCTTAAGGACAGGCCCTGCATAACATTTGCTGTGTATTTGTGATGATGGCTGCTGAAGCTGTTGCCTCATGGATAGCATCTGCCTGGTATGTAAAGAAGAGTACAATAATGCTGTACCTCCAGCACAGCCATTTCAGGGAGTGGTTGCTGGAAATTGTGTAAGTCCAGTCCTTAAGATGTATCCCTAGTACAACTGAGGAGACAAGCTGACCAGGATAACTGGCATCCACAGTATCACAGAGCAGTACACCTGTATGATATCCATATGATGACACCATGCCCACCTGAAGATTTTGGTATGTAGGATTAAGAGGAGGGATAGAAATGGCCCAAAAGGTATTGCAAATGTCAGACATTTATAGTATGTCCTACTATATTTTGTAACTCTTTTTCTGCATCTCAGAACGCTTTTCCTAATACTTTTTTCCCACTGACAGATATTAGGTTGTACCAGGTTGTGTGTTTGTATGTGATTGCCTGTGTGTTGTGTGTGCTGCTTTAAGCAGCTGTATTGCAATGGTACTATGGTGTTTTGTGAGGCAAGGCACATGCACTTGCCTGTGTGTGCTTGTGGCAACCATTTCATGCTTGTGCTGAATTTCATATAGATGTAGTAGTGTAGATGCTCATGCCTCAGTGTACATATGTGTGGTAGTATAGCTTTCCTTTGTAAAGCTGTGGGTACCCTCTTCTGCTTTTGCTTTAATGCACATACACATGGTGGTATAGCAAAAGTGTCACAGCACCATCTCAGATTTCTGTTTTCTCTGCATCTCCTGTATGCAGTGACTATGATACCCCTTTTGCCTTTCAGTATGGACAGAACAGGAGGAGAATAATGCTGGCTGCCACCTGAGACACAGAGAGATATGGTACAGTGGGGTTACTGGACTCCTATTTTTTCACCTGTGCAACATCATTTTCCAGTTGTGACTCATCATCACTAATGGCATCCTTCTGTTTGTGCCTCGTTCTAAAGGACATGATGGCACCTGTGAGCCACAGGTACATCAGCTGCCTTGCACCACTGACCCAGGTGTGGCTGTGCCTGAGTTGGGTGAGCAGGGTGGGAGTGGCTCACTGTAGGGGAAGTTTCTAGCCTTCACTGGCAGGCAGCCCACCCCAATCACCCACTCAGGTTCAGAAAGAGATGGAGCAGGTGGTGATGGTAATGGTTGACTGGATACTGATACTTTCGGTCACTGAGCATCAGACCTCCTGCAGAACATTTCAGATTCTCTAGAACAACCAGTCCACGCCATCAGCCAACCAGAGGTGGGTATAAATCATAACTCTGGTCACCCAGGCACAGAACCTCCATGCAATGGATCCTAGTCATATCCCTCTGGGTTGATTGGCAGTGTGTGTGCACTGCCTGCACTCCACACTGTCTCCAATTGTTTATCTCCCCTTCCAATGTGTGCACATCTGCCCCTATTTGTCTGCCCTGTTACATGAGTGTTTCTGTGCCCCTCACAGCCTACTCTTTGTCTTCAACATTACTTCCCCCCTTTTTGCCTTTAACGTCATCCCTGTTATCTAATGGGATCTTCTCCCCACAAAACACTTTGCCCTTCTTACCTCTAACCTGCTTTCTCCTGAATGTTACGACCCTGTATCCCCCCACATCCCACCCCCCTTTTGCTACTTTTCCATACTCCCCTTTCCATTTCTTTAATGGAACCAATAAGGTGTCCAGCTAGCTGGGAATCAGTTTAGCTGTCTTTACTACCTGCTGTGTAATGTTCCTCTGCCATATCTAGTGACAGCTTGCCACAAGTGCCTAATCGTGCTATCTGCTGTATGGCTTGTATACATTTGCACAATGAAACATCAGAGTACTACCCTGCTCATCTACATATGCTGTCAGTTATGTTCTTGTGCTTTGTTTACTTTATTTCCATCCTGCGTCTTAGATCTCCCTGAAGAGCAGAAATCTGCCCACTTGTGCAATGTGTCTGTGCTTCATTATTCATGCCTATTTTGCACAACAGTGTACTGCTTCCATGTGCTGCAAGCCTACTACTGGCTTGAAGTGCATCTCTAGGAATACCAGCCTTGGTGTTCCTCACTTTATTTACTATTTTGTTATCTATTTATTTATTTTGCTAATGCTTTGAATACCATCTTGTCCAACTGGAATTGTGACTATTTTCAAGGAGGTCTGGGAAGAAGATCTCCAATGATAAACTAAAATACATTTCTGAAAAGCATTAATTTTAAAACAAATAGTATACAATGATTAGATGTACTTAAGCAAAAAAGTCACTGCAGGTGAAAATCCTGTAGTAGACTTTGCCTTCTTCATGCACCATCGTTAATTAGCTTTTCGTTATAGTCTTTGGAACTTCCAGAGTTTTCAGTCCAAAACAGAAATAGAACTAGAGAAAATTACTCTGCATTACAATCCCAAACGGAGTACTTACTGTTCTTTGGAAGTCACCAGTCACTTGGTAGAGACTGACAGACAGATACACTAAAGACTGATTAATTCTTTTTAACCATGAAGACTGAGGTTAGTTTTTTCTTTTAAGTCAGCAGGTGTCATGGCAAAGAGTATATGCACAAGGGTGGCTGTTGGTAGATGACATAGATACCTACTTTGCCTCACTCAAGGCTTATGAGTGCACCTTGTAGAGACTCTTCCGACTTAAAAACAGAACAGCATGTTTAAATAGTCTCATATTAAGCATGGAAATGAAATTAAAAATCAGATTGTAAGAACACTTCAGTGTAGTACAGGATCAGTGAATCAGCACAATTTCAGAAAATATGTTGAAATAGTTCTCTTATCAAAGTAATATGGATATACATATGATCCTGCTTATGACTCTAATGCTCACACACATCTCTACTGAAATGTTGTGATAAGTAGCTCTGTGTGCTAGAAAACTGTTGCTCACATGATTTGAACATGAGAAAAACAATTACAGACAGATATTTTTTCTTATTTGGATTTGTCATTAACATCATTATTATTATTATTATCATTATTATTATTATTATTATTATTATTATTATTATCATTTGTATCCTTCCTTTGTCTCTTGCCACAGGACAATTGTCAACATTTTACTGTAGCTATCTCTACAACTATTCATGTAACTCAAGAAGTTCACAGAACACATTACCTGTTATGTTAAATTCATCCCACTTACCACAGGAGAATTATAAGGCAGTATTCCCTGTTATGCATTCCTGACCCTACAACATGTTCTATTTATGTTGCAAAGGAGATTGAGATCCATACCTCTCAACCCCAGAGCACAAGAAATCTGGGCAAAGGCTAAAATAATGGGGGGACAAAGGCCCAAAAATAGCGACACATTTTAAATATTGCTCTTATAAACTTACAAAGTTGCTAGAATAGCAGGATTTGTGTCAGCATGCATTTTCTGGTGGATATGAAGTCTGAAATTCAAATGCATGTCATTATTTAGTGACTTCAATACTCGTTAATTTTCCAGAAAAATCACAAATTTTATGAGGAACAGATCAAAAATATGAGACAAAATATGGACATTCTGCAAAAATATGGACAGTTAAGAGGTTTGATAAGATCCCCTTATCATAAATGTTGAGATATCCTTCTCTGGAAGAGACAGCACTTGATATATGCATTGTACATATTCAGTTGCATTTAAACATTAAAAAAAATAGTTACACATATAGCTGAATATGTTTTAAATGCAAAACCACTGTGCATCTTCATAGAAACATGTAAGAGTGCTTCACAACTTGGAAATTAAATTCAATCCTCATATCAAATTATTTTATTAAAAAAAACTAAATAAAAGCTGTTAATTTATTACTTTGGAACGCACAGATGAAATTGAGTTCATATTAACATATCACAGAACAGCAGCAACCAGCATTGGCAGACTACATTTTCTGTTAATTCTGTTTGTAATAGCTACCATCCCAAAGGTGGTTAGGGGTTTAAAAGATGCAGTACCCTTATAAGCAGAATTAATGGAAATATAGTTGACTGTGTTCATCAAGAATATGTGTCTTGAAGTATAAGCACTTAATTGTTGGAGTCATGGAACAAGAGGGATGGAAATCCTCTACTCACAACCCTTCAGGCTGCTGTTGAGGCAGGCATAGCAAAATTATGCTGGAAAATTACCTCACACTCAGGCAGGCTTTCAGATCTTGGACACTGAGGATCAAATAATGCATTTGATAAAGATTTTAAAATAAATTATAAGCAAAATCAACAAGTTAAGGGATATCAAAATTGGGCTCTGGAAATAGAGTTGAGTATTAAGAAGTATAGATTTTAATTTCCATAGACAGATAGAGAAATAACTAACTTTTAACTCATTTACAATATTCAATTCATCAGTTACAGGTGGTTTAAAATTTGATTGCCATTTTTAGTAGTTGCTTTTGTGGCAGTCAATAACATTAAGCTTTATAAAGCCTTACTATGTTTAGACAGTTCAGATCTTATATCCCAGCTGAAAAGAATAATTTCCTTAGTTACAGACATTCACTCCCCCAATATTTCTGACAAAATAATCTGTAAGGAATTTATAAAATCTGCCAAATCATTACATTTCCATAAAACAAGTTCCTAACTGCCTCTGAATGATTCCAAAAATGGTGGACAGCCTATGAGCACTCCAGCTGTGCAGCTCCCTTAACATTCAACAATATCTGACCTTCTGCCTGTGCATCCTGAGGAAAATTATCAATTTTTCAACAGAGATAAAGGCAACAAGAAGTCTACTTAAATATTTCAGCTTTATTTTTCATCAGATAACCTTCTTTACAAGAAAAATAGTACTCACTGCAATCAGATCCCTGAACTGCATGGTGTGGAATCTTCCTGATAAGCAGCCTAAAGGAGAAGGAAAAGGAATAAAAGTATTGTTTCAGCATATAATTACTAAAATAAAAAAAAAACATCTTTTGGCATTTCTTTTTAACTGACTATATTTTATCTAAAGAGCAATTAATCCAAGACTCAAGATGGAAAATCAACCAGAGCACATGGAAGCAGTAACTACTAAATCTAAATTATCAAATATAGTTACTCCAGAAAAAGATGTGTCATCCAAAAGGCAAAAAACAAATAAAACACATACAGAAACGACTAAACTAGCCCTCAGATCAAAGCAAGAACAAATATTAACACTAGAAGACCTTAAAATGCCTTGCAACCACTGCAATCTGACAAGGATTCTCAAGCAAACTATCCACTTTCAGCTCAAATATGGATCAAATTATGCTCAGATTAGAACAGAATTCAGCTACATGCATCTGCAACAACCTTTTACCTTTCAACTCATTTCATCACCAAAATGACTTGGGAGCCCCAGTGCATTACTGGGAATGGATCTAAATGACTGAAATACGTTGCGAGTACTGTTTTGTACCTAAAACTGCATTTTTTTCTGAAGACAACACCTCAATACAGATAATGTACTCAGACTGCTTGCTAAGCATATTAACTGCATTTTGTTTAGCAAAAGTAAGTGAATAGACTTTCAAATACTCATTTTCATTTTTGAAATTTAGGAAGTTAATTTCTGTTTATCTTAATGTTCACTGCAGAGTTATTTCTTGTAATGAAGGTAATTAACAATTTTAAACTGTTGATTTTTGTGAAGTATAATATCTGTTCTTCTCACCTGTATTACTAGGTGAAATCTTCCTATACTCATCTTATTATGTGTATATATTGCTGAGTTATATATTTAAAGAAGAGTTTGATTATTATAGTAGATAGCAGCTGCATACACACATGTGTTGTTGTAAAATCACTTTTGATTATGGTATTGTTCCTAAAACAGACTTGTTCTTTTTGTTAAATACCTCAATGCATGATATGAAAACAGAACTGTGTATTTTTCTTTAGGAAAAATGAATAGAGTCTCCAAATATTGTATAGCTGCTTTATTTTGTTAGATCATTTTATTTTTGCTGTATAGTTTAAGAATTCCTTATATATAAAAGAGGCAATAAGACTACAAGGACAGATATCTGTAACAAGCATATATCAAAGAAGTATTCTAGAAACAGTATTATTTTGCTGTTAAAAGAGCTAGTACTAATATTCAATATTGCCTCTCATTCCTTCTCTTTGGTCTTTATAGATTTGGCTCATAAGACTATATAATATTATTTTATAGTTAGGCATTTCTTTGTATGTACAGATACACCTTCTGACTTGTTATAGCTGTTTAAAAAAAATAGACACATAGATGTTTCTTATGGCTTCGATAGTCTCAACCGAAGTCCTAAAGGTTGTCAGTAAAATTCCTAGTATATCTTGTTTACTATAAGGTTATCCAAAGTATTCTGTATATATTAACTAATATACTATATATGTTTACAATTTGGTCAGATATTTACTCCTAGATCCTGAATAGTGATATAGGGAGGCTGCTATGCTGAGTAGATATATATATGGTTGTGTACTTTTGGAAATTAGTAGGTAGCTTTGACATCCCTCTGCTCTGCAAGGTCTTTACCCAAATTCAGTTTCAAATACCCTATGTTTTTAAAATATACATTTACCCAATGTTACAGAGGGATGGGTGGTTAGGCACTCACAGGGGGTAAGAGTGAAGAAGGCACTATACAGAAGATATTAACTAACACAAGTAAACATCACTATCTTTTTATGTTATCAATTGCTTATTCTGCTTTATTAACAACAATTAAGAATTATTTCTTAAACTCTTAAAAATTATATCTTTAGATTCTTGGAACATTAAGGGGGTTTCAGACAAAAGTAAAAGGAAACTAGTCATGCATATGGTATACCAAATTAATCAATGATAACCTTCCTTCAGTAAACTCACTTGATCATGCAACTTTGGGAAACAGAAAGGAAAAGGAAGTGGGTCAAACATATAGTAGCTGCTGGACATAACTCTATTTCTAGAGGGGTTGCTATCATTATTAACAATTCATATCGGGAAATTATTTCTATGAAAACTGACTTAAATGGTAGATGGGCTCTATTTACTTCTAAATATCATAGCATAGATAAACCTTTACTTTTCCTAAATATTTACAGTCCCTGCTCTATCCAACAACTGTTTATATATGAAATTTTTAATTTGCTGACTGAATTTCCTAACCATCTTTATATAATTGGGGGAGACAAGAATGCATTACTTGATCCTGACAAAGATAGGTCCCACAAAGAAACCAAGCAACCACATCATATTAGTATAGCCCTCGATGAATTACAAAATACTTTTGACTTATTTGATCCTTATGAGATATTCCAATATGACAAAACAATACCCAGATTTACCTTCTTTTCCACATCACATAAATCTTGGTCAAGAATAGTTGCCTTCCTAATATCACAATTTTTTCGATCATCTAAGTTAGAATTTCGCCTAGATCTGTCTCAGACCATTCAAAAATCTGCCTATATATAATCCTTTAAACCTCAAACAAAACATTCCTTACTTTAATAAGTGGATTTTAAACCCAAAAATTATTCAGAAACAAGAGGTAGCAAAACAAATAATTAGCATACTCGCTCAATTAGATGAAGAACTTATAACCACGCCAGTACCCTATGATAAGCAATGGGAAGCTGCTAAAGCAGTTATTAGAGGTGTCATAATTCAAAAATCTGCCTGGTTTAAAAAAAGTTATAAAAGCACCAAAACTACACTAGAATCCCAGATTCCGTCAGCAGAATTGGAACTACAACACAAATACACAAGAGACTTAGAAGGAAAAATTATGGAATGGCAAAAACAACTACATACACATTATTTAGAAAACTTAACTTTTTTAGAAAGTAGATCCTTATCAGAATGGGCACAAACACCTTCAAAAGTTTTAGGCAGGCTAATAAAGATGAAAAGTGGCCCACCAAGAATCAAGGAAATACACTATGAAGGATGCATAAACCAGGAAAACTAAGACATTTTAAATGTATTTGAGATCATCTATAAAAAGCTGTACAATATGCACCTCCCCCCTCAAATGAAGAATTCCAAGAGTTAGTTCAAAACCTAAACTTTCCACAAGTTACCCAAGAACAGCAAAAACGTCTAGGGGTATCACTTCACCTAAAAGAGATAAAAGATGCAATAAAAAATCTCAAATCAGGTAAATCTCCAGGACCCAATGAATACACCTCTGAATTTTATAAATTATTTTCAGAACTTGTTTCTAAAGTCCTACTTAAGGTATGTAATTATATAATACAACATGGTATAACAGACACATATATAAATAACTCAAAAACCATCCTTCTACTCAAACCAAATTCTGACCTGACGGACCCTACTAATTATAGGCCAATAGCACTTATAAACACTGACTTTAAAATTCTAGCCCAAATTCTAGCTAACGGGTTGAAGAATATACTTCCCACCATTATATCTCATAATCAGCTGGGTTTCATGGCAACTAGGCAAACTTGTGACAATACTCTGTTACTGGACACAGCTATCAGATTACTTAAATCAGATAAACATCCTAAATACGTTATTACAGCAGATGCTAACAGAGCTTTTGACAGAATTAATTTACGCTTTCTATTTAATGTAGTGCCTCTGTTTGGATTTCCTCTAGAATTTATTAATAAAGTTAAGATTCTATATCAGATGGCTTCTACTTCCATACAGATTAACAATAATAGAACCAAACCTATTCCCATCTCAAATGGCACAAGACAGGACTGTCTGCTCTCACCCTACCTTTTTAATTTATATCTCGAACCCCTACTCCTCTTTATTTCACAAAAATCTTTCCTACACATTCCAAGAGTATTATGTACTAAACTTATCTATTCAGCCTTTGCTGATGATTTAAATATATACCTACAGCTCCCCACAACCGATCTTCCTAAGGTACTGAAAGCTATTGATAATTTCTCAGAGATTTCTAATTACAAATTAAACCGTAACAAATCTCATCTTTTCCCCCTAAATCCTATTGGTCATATGGACTATTACTTCCCTGAGAGCGAGATTAAGGTAACCTACCAGCTGAAATACCTGGGGGTAATATATACTCCTAATTTTAATGAAATTATTAAAAATAATTTATATAACACCTGGAATACTATTGAGAATGATCTGAATGGATGGAAAAATATCAGCATGTCTTTGTTATCCAAAGGTAGTGTCATCAAGATGAAACTGTTACCAATAATTATTTTCCAAATAAATGCTACCTTTTCAATTATACCCCCCAAAATGTTCATAGATATGGAAAGAAGTATATCTAGATTCCTCTGGTATCCTAAATCTACCAGAATTAAATATGAAAAGCTTATACTTCCAAAAACTAAAGGTGGGTTAGGGCTACCTGATTTTAAGCTGTGCTATAGTATTATTAGTGCATACAGGCTATTCCAATTTTTAAATTATGAATCAAACACAAACGTATGGTCCCCATTATGGTCCAGAATTTGGTATGAACAAATTAACTCATATGGGTGCTATCCTGGAGCTCTCCTGTTCCTTAACTTAAATCAAAACTCTGTCTATGTTATGAATTTATACCCTCGTATTAAACAAATGATCTTAACTACCCAAAAGCTCTTCAAGTCAGTACAGTTATTAAATGCGCTCCTTCTCTTGCAACCTCTACATCTTAACCCTAATTTGCTATTAAATAACCAACTGATAAACTGACAGGAATACCTCTTATTAAAAGATCTTACAGTCTGGGACGTCTACAAATGGAAGGAATACAATATAACACAATTAAGAACAAATCTAAATCTCTCAAAGAAATATGTAAGCATTCTTAGCTCTCTTTGATACCTTGAAAACACCAAATTCCCACCTGATAATTTTGATAAACAAGACACCAACTTGTCTCAATTAATTCTAAAAAACCTTGCAATCAAGGGGAAAACAATTTCTAGAGACTATAAAATTATAATAGATATAAAACACCAGAATCATATTATATTTCCCCTTACTGGCAAAAGAAAAACCCACAAATTACTGAACAAGAAAAAAAGGATGCCATTGAAAATACAGTCAAAGTCACTCCATTCAAAAAGTTGCTTTATACCCAACTTATGATTAATAATAACACATATTTCACCCCTCAAAAACTCAGTAAATTTAATTCCAAATACTCTCCTAAATGTCCTTACTGCACTAATCAACAAGCAGACATTCTCCAAGTTATGTGGGAATGTAGTAAAGTTCCAAATCTCTGGTGTTCAATAAGGGCAAGATTAGAAAAAATGGGCTACCAAAAAGCACTTTATCATGGGAAATGGCTATACTGCACATTAATGTTAATAAATTTCCAAGAATCATTAAGTATGTTCTCATTACTATATGTGCTCTTGTCAAATTCCATATTACAAAGAGCTGGACCCTTGCATCCCCACTTTAGTGGGAAGGTTTTAGCAATTTAGCATTAAAGTACACCACAGCTCACAAATTACTATATGTAACTACCAAACTTAAATATTACCAAGAGTATTGGGAATACCTGTTGGACTTCATTCTTAAGAGATAAAAATATGAATTTAGAAGTCTAATATTTATTATTTTTTCAGAAAGTCAATAATGAAGTGTTATTTAAACTCATATAAACAGTGTCCCTTTTATATCTCTTTGTTGGTAAGCTAATCTAAGATAAATATATCCTTAGTAAAGGTCCTAGTATACCTTTCTCCCCTACTAATAATATCCCCCATAAAGGTTCCCTTTTTCTTTCTTTATCTCACTCCAGAATAAGTTGTTAGTACATAAAATGGGCTCTTGTAGTGACTTATTTTGTATATATTGTATATAGGTTGTTATTGTATGTTGTATGCTGTTTTTGTCTTATATTTTCAAATGTTTTGTTCTATTGCAATTGTACATTTTTGAATATACAATAAAGATTTTTTTGAAAAAAAGGTTCCTAATTACCTCTGTCTTTGATTTCACATCTCCAGCATTTTCTATCTAATGAAAGAATATCTTCTGAAGTCTGCTTAGTGAATAAAAATACCTATGCAAAAACTTCCATGCAAAAATCCTAAACCTTCTGAACTTTGTTACATACTTGGGAACCATAGAGATGCCTTCCAGTTGTTACTTTGTAAATTGCCTTTGCATTCACTTTTTCCAATCTTTTCTAACTTTTTCTGATTGATTCTCATAGTTATGCAAACTTTTTAATGCCCCACTAATTATCATTTTTAATGGCAGCTTCTGATCTACACTAAACAAACAAACAAAAAAATGAAATAAAGCTCTTCCAGAGCTGGTCTGTCATTTAACACTCCCCTTTCCCGCTCTGTTTGTCTATAGTTTGGAATGTAGTCTCTAACATGCAGTCCAAACGTCTGCTTAAATTTTCCTGCTCTCTATCCCTTGTCTCTAAAGATGTTTGTTCTCAATACTTTGGGTCTTGCCTGTATTCTATACTCCTACTCAAAGTAATCTCTACTGATAAAATCTTCTTTCTCCATTTCTGTCAGCTTAGTTCTTATAACAGTTGTGGCTACTTTATGAATTTAATATTCTTTATTGTTTGTTCTCCTTAAAAAAAAGTGCATCCAAAATTCTATTTTCTCCTTATTTTATGAACTCTCCAAGTCATTTCATCATCACCTTTTCCGCTTTGATTTGTAAAC